>NC_069136.1:4610633-4783133 GCF_026914265.1 Mya arenaria | reverse complement strand
TATGAGTATCTCCTCTTGAAAGTTAAGATTCCCATATAGTTTCATTGAAAATCAATCCGGACGAAGCGGTGACTAATGCTCCCAAGAAATATTTCGGTTACGTGGTTATTGGCCCTGTCATATTGTAAAAAACGCGTTTGGTTAAGGTTGAAATAAAGATTTAAAGACACATATTGCAATACTTTTATCTAAACATATAGGATTCGTACTAGTTGTTCTTAATTAAATATGATTATGGATGTACTCTAATTCGATGTGTTTAATGTATTTTTCTTACGTACAGAAAATGGGTTATAGCAATTGCATTGGTTTCGTCGTCGAAAAAGGCGTGTCAGAAATCAAATCTTCGCCACAAGTCAAATTTAATTTAGTACATATAATTTCAGAGGCAATACGCAGATGTGCTGCAATGCGCATAACTAGTACTTTTATAAAAAAAACTGCAAGTGTCCTTTTTTCGAATAAAAAAAAACACAACAACAACAAGAACGGACAAGCGTTCCGTGGCACCCTTGTTAGCTGACTGTAGTATTCGACGAAAAGAAGTCATCATCATCATCGTCATCATCATCAAATTCATCTAAAGTAGGCCCTTAAAACTAATGGTATAAACGATATGGATAAAATACCGAGCGCACGTTGCCTAAATTTCCATATCGGCGTTCTTGCCGTTCAAAAACCTTAACATTTGCCATAATAAAAGAACAGTTCATTATAAACAGATGAAAAACAACTGACGAGTGACATTACCGTTTTTTGTTTAGTGCAATAAAATTGTAAAGTATGGACAATTGTCATCAGTTTATTTATGGAACATTTCATTAACTCTACACATATACTCTATACCATGAAAACATTTGCAACTGCATCTCCATGAAAATAGACGCAGTACAGTGTCACATTACCAACTGTGAAATGCAATAATTTTATTACTTTGATTATGATCATGTTTTGTCAGGTGATCTGATTGGACATTGACTTCTCTGATTTGACCTTGACTTATAAACTTCAAAATCTTGAAATATTTATGCAAAAAGCTACAGAAACAAGCTCAGTAGTAACAAATTTAAACATCAATCCGGTGTATCGGCACTGGGTCAACATGGCTAAGAATATGTAAACTAAAGACTACCATTCTCAGTCTCTGTAAAACTGGAAATTATGACAACATTAAAGCCTTGAATCTCTTTTTTTTGTCATTTCTACCCTTGCCCTACAAACTGTTTGTAAATTGCGCTGAATGGTAATTTACATAAAATAAAGAAAAGGATACGATATTATTATTTCTGTTTATATTCTACAACATTTTGCTGAAATTATTATTTTAGGATTTTAAAGTACTATAGTATATAGTACATAGTAACGAAAAACTAATAAGACCGTAAAACATTTAAATGGGCCTTTTGTTGTGACATTGAATAACAGCAACGACATTAATAAGAAATTCAAAAAACTATATGACAAACGGGCGACCGTTTTACGGTTCACGAATAACGCCCTTAAATGAATAAAAGTCTGTTTTCATTTTATTTTTTTTAATTCAGAATGTATATTTCTATCCTTTATGGTGATAGAACATAATTCAACATCACATTAAGGAGAGAGTAGAGTACTAGTAAAGTCGTCCGCCTCTCACCAATAAAGTTATTCGTTTGATCCCGACCAGGCCCCTCATAAAGGTTTATACCCTGAAATCGGACTCGATAGTGACACCTCAATTGACGAAAATCTTCACTCCCATTTGTTATCCTATATTCCGGGCGTCTGGCCGGTATCCATCAACTAAGCTGGGTCAGCAGTCGACCGTATCAGGACAAGCTCCATGTGGGGCTCTATCCTACGACCTCCCGCTCTACTAAACCACCAAAAAAGTAGGATATTTGAACCTGTTATGTTTAAGATATTTTGAGAGTTTGTGGCCCGAACTATAAATTATTTATGGCAGCATTTCTCATTTAAGACATCTCGCTTTTGACTTGTTCTCAATATGCTTTTAATGCATAAATAAGAATGTCGAAAACATTTAGGTTTTGATTCGTTGATGCAGATAAGTTACCTCAATACAGTACGCATAGTATGTTTCCAAATATAAATAGCAAATAAAATATATTCATATTTTTTATTTATATATACTGTAAGACATAAGTGAACTAAGGATACTTTGAATAGCTCTATCAAAACTAAGCATTTCTACTTAAATTTTAAACTTGGTAATATAATTGCGTTGTGGTTGCCTCCCTTATAATAATTTAAAATATATCGTTTTAACTACTCCCTTCAAATTGGTAAGGTACCTGAGAAGTGGAAATTGGCCCATGTATGTGCTTTTATAAGAAGTACGACCCACTGTTTGTTAAAAAATAATCGACCTATATTGTTGTTAAGTTGTATTAATATGGTGCTTAAAACAGGTTTTCATAATCATACGTTCAACTTCTTCCTTTTCAACAATGGCATATCTCCCTTGCAACCGGATTTAGTCCATAATGATTCAATTTTAAATCAGCTTTCGTACATTTATCATACATTCTGCAAAGCTATGGATGAAGGAAATGAAATTCGAGCTTTCGCAGCGTTCTTTTTTCACTTAAATTTCTGATTGAGCAGACAATTCGCTGGTTTCTTTCAATCCTAGCAAAAGGTATTAAACCTCAATGTACACCTTTAACCATATACAATACAATATTTGTTAAGTTAACATTCATACACACCTTGGCGTTGTTTTAACAAGTAAAAGTCAGCATACACAGTGTAACGCGCTGAACTTAAATGCGCACTATCCAAACTAAATGTCCAAGATTAATACTTTTAAAAGAAATAATTCTTAAAACATTTTTAATGTGCTATACACTGCATTTCAACTCCTCTCTGCTTCTTCTCTCCTCTGTTCGGGAACAATCAGTTTATATACAAATCATTAATGTCCAATATACCAAATGTAACACAACATATATAATATAAGGTTTTATCAGTGTCACACGATCGTAGTGTAACACATTAAATAAGCATTTTAATCAATCAACAGTGTTACATATTTCTAACAATAATACACAATGTGAAACGTAAGAGTAATAAACTGTTTTTGAACGCAAAACGTATTGAAATTGCGTGGTGTTACACAAGGACACGGCTATACAATAGTTATCTCATGAAAATGTCATCCAATCAAATAATGTTTCAAGGTAAAATGCGTTGAAGTTTTCCAAAACGTTTAAACGATGAATGACGAAGGTACAACGAATATATGATGAAAGTGATGTCCACGTTCAACAAAAGGATCCGAAGATATCCGATCCTAATCAACGAACGAAATAAAAATCTATTCCAAGTCGAACAGATTCAGAAATGAACGAACCCTAAACTCCTCATTGGTGCGTCTATCGTTAAAGCTTGAACAATGGTTCCTAATTGTTGTAAGGATATTGTACAATTTTTTGTTCCATACGGACAGGGTCCCTTGATGATTGGTTATTAAGTTCGGGTAGATTATTATAGTCAATGAACTCAGAAATTAATTTAATCAGGATAGTTATGTGTTCACTTCGAAGTCGTAAATATCCATAAGGCATTGATGCATTTCCTGTAGAAATTGTTGTTGTTGTTTTTCTATAAGGTCCTGTTTGCTTATTATTGTTCAGACTGTTCTTTTATAACAATTTGTGATTTCTGGATTGTTTGAAATGCAGATGTGTTCATAATGCTAAATTTTGCTGAATAATAATTCTAAATAGTGTTGTTGATCGATACTTTTCCAGGAGCTCTTACTTGGTAAGCTGTCATAAAATAAATAAAACTGATGGTACTGTACTTGGACTGTTTCATGATGATACAGAACAAATCGATCGATGATAATTTGGACGATAATTATAAGGACGATGATGATTCGAGCTCAGAGCCACCAACAGGAGTTTGAGATCCCTGCGAGATGATGCCCCAAATCTTACCGGCTTCTTCTATAGATGAGCAGCTCTGTCAAGGCTCGACCACGGGCACGTATGCCCCGGACTTTTGTTTTACAATTTGTTTTCAAGACAATAGTACATTCGGTAATTGAATTGTCTAAAAGTGTGTATAGTGATCGACATTTTCTCATTAAGTATTGTAATATCAATATCATATTTTGCAGTAAAAGTGAT
The DNA here is from genome assembly GCF_026914265.1 of Mya arenaria. Lineage (NCBI taxonomy): Eukaryota > Metazoa > Mollusca > Bivalvia > Myida > Myidae > Mya > Mya arenaria. The sequence goes on along the minus strand of NC_069136.1, from coordinate 4,778,997 downwards.
TTGATTGTCCTCTTGTTTATTCCGTAAAAGTACAGCCAAATTATGAACTTAAAATATTTCAGAATTATCAGTGATTTCGATGAATAGTATTTCAATAACAATTCTTATTTGATCGTTTTCAATGTAGGTATCGCAATAGACGTTTTATAGTATTGCCAACTATTAATTCTAGGATCAACAGGTAACCCAAGTTTTACTGGCAATTTGTTTTCGATTTCCATTTAATAAATCACTGTTCAATTATACCTGTTATAAAATGACTAATTGACAACATGCTTAATTCGACGACATTCGCAAAAATAATTCATCGCATTCTGAATAGATATAATATGTTCATCAATAACCATTTATAAATGCAGAAATGCATGCGTAACTTGTTTGACACGAGGAATTTGTTGTTTGAGGACAGTCTTTTATTTACTTATTGCTGTATTTAATTCATGAACATGTAAATGTTCCACCTGATTTCTGAAAATACACAAAAATGACAAAAAAAACACATTTCATTATCAGCTACAAAATATCAGCAATAAGAGTTAATAGACGTTTTACATTTGAACTATTAGGTTTCCTGCATTTACAATTCAGTTTTTTACCTTTGTTTTATCATTGTCAATATCTACCGATATGTGAGTTTCAACATTTGAACTTTGATGTCTTTGAATAGAATCATCATTATAACTGTCCCAGTCGACTGAGGAATCGAATGAATCATTCGATATTCTCTTATTTTCCTTTTGCAGCTTATTAGGCCTAAAGGATTATTTTCTGAATCACTATTATCCCCTTGTTCAATAAAGCGATCAATTAACTCATTTGCACTGTCAGATTCTGACTTTGGAGGCAACGCATAGGCTTCTGTTCTTAACCGTCTATCGTTAGGCGTTGGAATTTGCCATCATCAATTTTGGCAAGTCTTATGTCAAGAACTCGGATATTGCATCAGTCAAATTATTTGATATCACATAGGAAAAAGGTCTATTCCTGTGAAACCTTTCGACCTTTGCATTTGATTGTGGTGAATACACTGCTGTTTTACATGATCTGTTTTTAGAATGTTCAACTATTTTGTTTACATATTTAATGCCATTGTCAGTAACTATTTGTTGCACCCAAATCGTGGGAATGATTGTTCAATGAGTAAATGTGTCATTGCTTCAGCTGACTTGTCCTTAACTGCAAATGCCTCTGGCCAACCAGAATCTAATCAACAAAGGAAATAATTTAACGATTGAGGACAAGATACTCAAAGTGTATAGTCTTGACAAATCTAAACGTATCTTTGCAAATGGATATGATGGTAAATCAGTGTTTGCAATGACTGTTTAGCTCTCTGTAACGATCTTGTTTGACAAAGTAAACATGCTATGAGATATTCATTTCTTTGAATAAAATTTGTTTTTTTCTTAATAGGATCAAATGTATTTTGTATTCCGATGTAACCAGGGTATCCTTAAATTTGTCTCAAATGTATTGAACAAACAACCTTATATTAGGGTCTTCACCAGCATTTTATAAGTAATACAGCACACCATCAACCACTAGTCGATGTTTCAATAGCCCCTTTTACCCTCTCAGTTTAATATCAAGTGTTTTTTTTTCAACAATCGTTTCGTCGTTTGTTCGAAGGATAAATTCAGTTGCTCAGAGCAAAGTTCGATAATTCTGTACTATCGGCTTTCTGAAGTTTGTCAACGTCAGGTTAAGAACTACTTGCATATTGTTGATCAAATTGATTGTAGTCTAAGGCATTTATTTGATATAAGATGTCATTAATACCCACGTCTGATTCAGACAAAAATCACTAGGCAATGCACTTGGTGACACATAGAGGTCAGACTTTGTGTGCAAAGGTTGTCTTGAAAGTAGATCCGTTCTTATACTCAATCGTACAATTGTATCCTGCCATTGTGAGTGCCCATAGTTGAACTTTGTTTTGCATTGGTGACTCAAGTAAGTTTTAGAAGACAGTGACCTGTTTTGATAACAAAGACTGAATTGTGTAAATAATAATCAAGTTTTTAAAGTGCAAAGTGAATTGCATAACACACTGTCACTACTGTTGACCATTCGATATGTGTTTTACTGAGTTTATGTGACAAGTAATATATCGGTTCTTCGATACCATCACACATCTGTGTCACACATGCACCTATGCACATATCACTTGCATCAGTGTAAAGTGTGTAAGATATGTTTGGATCAGGATAGGTAAGGTAGATCTACAGTAAAACTATTTTTGACTTATTCAAAGGATTTTAGATGCACAACAGACCAAGTAAAGAGTTAGTTAAGGCTGTCAATGATTATGCTATTTAACTAAAGTTTAATATAAATCTTATTTAATAAGATATCATTCCTATAAAACGTATAACTTCCTAACACAAGTAGGAGATGGTTACTTCCTTATGGCTTCAACTGTTCCTTAACCTTACTTGATGCCATTTGAGATGATTGTAAAACCAAGATACGTTGCACTTTTTCAACTAAAGTTTCAAGTTTCAATCTTGACTCTACCTTTAAATTTTATGTTTATGTGCATGATATTTTCCCCAAACTTATTACTGAATATGAGAATGTTATCCAAAACTGTACTAAAGTCACCATAACATCGAAGGGCACCTGAAATTAATTCTTGTAATATATTCGATGCATTTGAAATGCAAAAGGGCACTACATTCCATTCATAAAGACCTTTGCCAGATGCTGTGAAAGCAGTCATTTCTTTATCTTTCTCATCCATGCAACTTGCCAATAACCAGATCTAAAAGACAAGCTCGTAAATAACTTTGCTTTACCAAGCAATGACAAAATGTCATCTGTTCATTGTAGCGGAAAAAATGTTCTTTGTTACTTTTCTAAAGTCAATACAAAACCGTTTTGATCCATACTTTTTGTTAACTATTACTACAGGTAATCACCAAGGTAACCTTGAATGTCTGATAAAACCTGCATCTTACATTTCAGCTATTGCCTTATCAATTACCTTCGATTTTGTATTGGTGTTTTGTATGGTATGAATTTAATGTGTTTGTTTTCACCAACATCGAATTTCATGCGGACTGTACCTGTGTGACCTAATTCCGCGTCAGTACTTGCAAAAAGATCTTGATTTTGCGTGATCAAATTCTACATTTGTGAACGATATTGTTTAGACTCATCAAGATATTGCGTGTTTAGTGTATTTGGAAAAAGTTTTCTTACCAAATATGGAATTGATATTTGATGAATCCGCATTCAGAGAATTTTGTAACTGAGTTCATTAATTTCAGTCCAGGTTCAATTGTAATATAGCCTATACCAATTTCTGACATTTCGAACATATATCCTTCTTTAATATCTGTTTTTTCCTAACTTTACCATAACAAATAATTTCAGTGAATTGCATCCTAACTGTAATATCAATGTGAATATCTTCCTTAAGTCTACAGTAAGTCTTTCATTTATTCTCATTAACCGAAGATCAAAATACAACCGAACATCATTTGACGAAATGTCTTAAGCATGTCTTATCCCAAAATAATATTTCTATTTGATTGACTTGTTACTTAAAACTCCTAAGACATTACGGTTCCATTGACCGTCATATCAGCATTAACGCATCGAAGGACATTTACTGGTGAATGACCTGCTGTATGCAGGTTTATAAACTTATGCATTAATTTTGGTCCATTTTTCAAATCCTTTAAAACCCTTTCGTGCATTAATAACACTTTTGTCCCAGAGTCTCAAAGGGCACGGAATGTTTGTTTCCCAATATGTATTAAGCTGGAATTTGGGCTTCCCAAAGCATTAACAATAATAGGTTTATCTTTGCTTTCAATGTTGCTCTCCCTTGTCTTACCGACCTCGGCGTTGGAAAAAGACCCTAGTTTTCGTGAGATTGACTTGACTATGTTGATTTCTGCATTCGCGTACAATGTGACCAAATACGCCACATTTGTAGCAACGGACACTTCTTTTATCCCACTGTGCTACACTTTTCGACAGTCCCTTGCACGGTGACCTCGACCTTGACATTTATAACAACGCAAACCTCAGGAATGGTCAACCTCCATAGGCTCCTGAGCATTACTTTGACCATGGGACTGATGTTTGCCTCAAAATGTTATAAATGCTATAAATGCCCTTTTCTGAGGCATAAGTAATCCTATTTCTTCAGTTTGTTTCAGTTGTTGGTATGCCTACATAATTAAATAGTGTATCAGGATTTCTCCTGAGAATGGTCAATTTCAGCTGATCATTTTGCAGGCAATTTACGAAAATGTCATTAAGTTGGGCCTGTTTTCCAGGCGCCTACTTGTTTTCGATCGCTTCCTGAGATATACTCAGTAAACGCGCTGCATAAAGCTTTCTCCATGTTTTTGCTTTATCTGCCTCAGCAGAGTTAGAACAATGTCTGTTAGCTCCATCGCTTAACCTACTTGCAAGTTTAACCTTGAATTTTACCCAGGTAGCATGGGGAATCTCCAGTATTCTTTGTATAAATCCCGTAACTGCTGCTTTTGATGACTGGTAGGCCAAAAGTATACAATTCTCTTCGTGCACAGTCATCATTGTTTGGTACCTTTGTCACGTAACAGAGTTACTATAGAATGTGACGTAATACGTTATATTTAAGATATCATTAAGATTTAATTAAATGGATATGTGTCTACATACTGTATGTTTAGTAATGTAGGGCATTTTTGATTGTCATTTGAATATGAAGATGGTTGACAGCCGACCTGGTACAAATGTACAAAATGGTCATGTTAATTACAAAAACGTGTATTCCTGTGGTTGTAAAGCTGTCATATGTAGACAACAAATCAGTATAAAAGAGATGATTTGGGATGTGAAAACAGAGTGCGGTTAGGCAAGGCAAGGAACGAGGCCTTGGGTCCTTAATGGACGGCAGTTAGGATGCGAGATTACCTTAAATGTCATGCTGTATTATATACTGATTATTATACTTAGAAAGAACGTGGAACAATAAAGACTTAGAACACTTGACCAGTTGTTGGTTGGTTACTGAACGAACTATCACGAAAGTTAAGTGAACGGTGGCATTACGCGACACCTTTCAATGTCTCGTACCCAATCCCTATATTCGTTTTTATTTACCTCATCAAAACGTGAAATGTTTTGTGAAGCACCTTTTACTTCTAAAATGGTGCGTACTTGATGTACTTCTTGCCTTAAGGTTTGAAATTCCTGTTCAAATGATTCAGGAGCAGGTATTGCATCACCCATTACTTGATTTACCCTTAAGTTATGTTGTTGTTTTTAACTTAAAATGCTTCTTCTGAATAAAATTATTAGTCATTACTTTTTGATGACCCTTTTAAGAATTTTGTTTCGAAAAGAAACATTGTGATTTTTGAAACGACCCTCTCATAAACCTAAAGTTTTAAAAGTAAGAACAAACTTCTAAATCAATACAAACATTATTACACTACTCCCAAACATGTTTGTAGAGATTGAGCTCAGAACAATACAATGTTTACTATATAATCTTACTGTTTACAATAACACCATCTATCTTCCATCAACGATTGAATCTTGGAACAACATCCCACTACAGATCCATAACAACAAAAAATCTATATCTTCTTCGGGATTACTTCGATTCCATCACAGTTTTACTATGGTCCACGCTTCTTGAATATTCAGCATGGAAAGCTCAGAACTCATTGTACTAAAAAAAACATCTTCACTCCAAACACATTTATTATTGAAAACCAATTTTGTATATGTGGTGAAGTTGACACAACTGCACATTATCTTCTGGAATGCCATATGTACGAGGAACACCGATCAAATATGGTTGAAAATATACACTGACTCAACCATTGAAATATGCAAAGAAGTTAATCTCAAGGTTTTATCTAAACATCTTATCGTTTCCGCTCCAATAGTACCTAATTATCATTGTGTTATTGATTTCGAAGAAGGATTACTATGACCCATGGGGATTTGCGACCATACTTTCACTTTCATTTTTCCCCTCTCTTTTCTACCTCACCTTCTGTTTGAACATATCAACAACGGTCATAAATTGTCCACTCACGTTACCTCAAAATCAAACATTAATGAAAAATACCTAAATATACCGATACGTTACCATAGTAAAATAATGTATAGCTTTAATATACTCAAACGAGTAACATGATTCTAAGATTGCTTCTTAATTCGGTATGGTAACTTTTTTTACATTTAGTAATAAGCATAATTCTATACATTTATTCTCTATCATGTATAATCATAGATTGTTATTATGTTTCTGGCAAGATATATTTAAACCAAATTATTAGTGATATTTTTTCTGTCATCAAGTTTAATTCTCGACCGCTAAGGGGTATTAATTTATTTTACTCACGGACAGAAGATATATGCAAAACAGTATTTGCCAAAAAGGAAATAAATTTAATAACTTGCACACTTTTTCGGATACTGAACTCGTTTCACATGGAGATGTTTTGACTAAACTATGTCCAAAACGGTGTAATGTGACCTTGACTGTGAAGATTATCAGTTGGCCATATCGATGCCGAATTTGTATTTTATTTTTAGCATTATTATCGTTGTTTTTTATCTTCTCATATCATCTGTTTTCTTTCCTGGGAAAAACGTTCGCGAAAATGAAATATCTTCGACTTTTGAACAACCATAAAGCTAAAATGAGAATATTCAATGCTTTTTTAATACTTCTTCATTTTATTCGCCTTTTTGTGCATGTCAAGTTTCATTTTAAAATGACCAATGTGAATTTAAATTATATACAGTTCTTCTCTATTAATTAACAGAAAGTAAATGTGAATTAAGTCGGCCTATGGCCGCAAAATGTTCAAAGGTCGTGACAGATAGTGAAAGTTAAACTGACATAAAATAACTTTGTTAAAAGCTTGTTTTCAATCTAGTATAACGTAAATAAATTTACATGATCACGTGTTAATATCTTATTTATTTATCCTATGCAAATATACTTAACATGGTATCATTCATTTAAGCACGAGGAAATGTGACTACGCTCAACGCTAAAACATTTCTGTATTGTATATACGTGTAGTAGTATAAGTATTGATGTGGAACGATTTGTTTCATCCAGTTTTTAAGAATAACACTTATCACCAAAACAATCACTTTTACTAAACTTCTAACCAGAATTATAAATTAATATTAATTTTTACTACAGTATCTAATTTATTTTAAATATCACAACTTCTTGTAGTATTTAATTCTTGATGAAATGTGTTATATCTAAGGCTAAAGTAGAAAATACTTTATGTTGTAGTTGCATTCGTTGGTCCACAAGCGCGATTTCGATATAACAGGCAAAGGAAGTAAAAGCGAACATTTTGTATTTGAAAAGTGTCAAAGATGGTTAAATGTATGCAAAACAAAATATAATACACAATGCAGGAAGAATATAGTGTCTTCAAGATGTGTACCACTCGAAGAAAAGGTCGTAGTAGTCCACTAACAAAACAATTGAATATAATATTCTTATGCCCTCTATGAAAGAATGCAATGTGTTCCAATGAAATTGATTAAAAAACACCACAACAATTACTTATTACAAGTTATATTTTAACACACATAAACTAATGTAAAACAATACAACAACATTCAAGGACAGTTTCGTTTCTTTTAAGTTAATAGTGCTTAAATCATTAATGTTATTGAATGAAATATGCAAGAACTTTACGAATTGAAGTTGCTTCCCTTGCATTGTCGTGTAACATATCACAAACGGTGCAATCAATGGCTATACAGCATTTAATGAAATTACCCCCCCCCCCAAATATTTAAAAGGCGATTACTCCTCGTCATGTTGTTTTCTTTATGGTTTCAACAGTTTATGAACAAAACAATGCTAAACAAATTATCATTTTTTATTTTGTATTGTTCAATTCGATTTATTTGCATTATATGGCCTCCAACCCAAAAACATAATATACAACATGAATTAAACATAATGCATGAGGTTATGACATTAACAAATACACAATACAGTAAATGTAAACAATATTGACGTATTATAGTTAACATCGAGTCATAGTTATCTGAACACTTCAAGGTAGTTGTCCCTCTCTTCAAAAGAGAAGTAAAGATACATGGCAACTTTTCGAATTAAATTCACATTTTAATTTGCCATCAAAGCTTTTCTAGAGTTGGATATTGACAAAAATACATAGGTCATTAACATCTCGTTCGAATATCTGAATATAAAGGGCATGATAGCATGAAGTGATATGCATCTTCCAGTACAGTTTCACAACACATACATACATACAATTCTCTTGAGATAATATAATGTCTACCCTTTTATAACACCTCAAGAGAGTATCGTGCATATACATATTGTGTAACTGCACTGGAAAATGAATGAGCTAAACGAGTTAAACCATTTCTACGCAAAACAAAACTCGCGAGAATAGTTAAAGAAAAACCGACATATAATCGAATTGTTTGAATTTGATTTTCCATCAAGCATCAAGTACCGAAGATAACATAGTATCTATTGTTTATTGGTTAAAAAGACCGTGTTATGCCATCGTCCAATAATACAAAAGCTAATCAATGTATTATAATTCTTATACAAAATTACTTTACAAATTACAATTTATTTATGCATAAGTTACGTAAACTTAATTTAGCAAAATAAAACATATAAGTATACCAGGATGAATAAGAAATGATATGTTGCGTCTATCTTTTAAGAATAACAGTATTGTAGTTGCCCCCCTTTGACCACACACACGTTTTATATAACTCGTAATGGCAACAAGGGCGACACATTTTGTGTTTTAAAAAGACTTTTAGATTAAAAAAATATGAACATCAAAATACAATATGCAATTTAGCATATATATATATATATATATATATATATATATATATATATATATATATATATATATATATATATCGTCTTCAAGATCTGTACCACTCGATGGCTAAGTAACACTAGTTCACTAACAAGGAAGTAATATTTTTTCTTATGCCCTTTATAAATGTATGCAACTTTATCCGATAGTACTTGATTGTAAACACCATTAACTTATTACAGGTTAAATTAAAATAGAAACTATTATATAATATACAGGTTAAAATCGTATGGATATTGTTAATATTATTTTATAATGAAACATGAACTATCTTTACGAATTGAAGTTGCTTCCCTTGCAGTGTCGTGTTACAATATTTCTAACTAAATTGCTTCAAATTAAAATGATTTAATTGATCGTAATAAATGTGTTTACATATAAACATTGTCAAAATGAGACTGTAAGCGTCATTATGCTTCCACAACATTGCGCAGTTCAAGAGTTCAAAAGCCCAATAAACATCGCAAGCATAACGTGTTGTAGAACCACTTACAAGTGACCTAGTCTAAGCACACACACACTGCATTGTCTGTAAGAAGATGCCAGATGAATCAAATTTGAGATTAGATAAGATGTTTAATCTTGTGCAGACTGTTGACAAGGTCATGTTTTAACTTTGCCGGAGAAATGCATATGTTGAAATCCAACAATTAGTTATGAGAATAGAACAATGTCTTGATTCCACGTGACATAAAATATTAAGTGGGTATAAATTGTTTGTACACATTGAAAAAACATACTGACAATAAAATACAATGATACAAATTATTCAATAACTATAAAATCAAACTATTTGACTCTCGGCTCTGTTACAGCTCAACAATCGACATGTCTCAACACAGACAGTGTATCCTAGTTTAAACATGTCTTTGCGTGCGTTTAATTGACAATATTGAATATCAATTATATATTTCATAGATTCAAATTACTACCTGCGATATGTACATACCAACTAAATCCACGATATAATTTGTTTGAAGCCCTACATTTTTCCACATTTGAGTATTTTCAGAAAATGACACTAAGTTTAATTTCTTGACTGACAGAAGCTTTGTATGGATATTCATGAATGAACATTTATCAGCCGCGTGATTGTTCCGCGGCACATTAGCCTCGAATACGTCATATCTATACATGCCTTTTGTTTTTTACCACATTTTACAAAGGCAAAGGCACGAAATTTCTGAAACAGTGCTAATATTATGACTAATGGTGATTTTAGGTAATTTTCCATGAAGAAAAACATGCCATTCCCACGCTGCAATAATTTCACTCTCCCATGAAGTATTATGTTGAGATACGGTTATTCAAGTGGAGACGAGATTGCTGCTGTTTTATTGGCGCATAACATCAGTCGGAAACATAGAAATATTTGTTCCAAAAACGTTTTTATAAGAAAATGAATGAAAATATTTATTATATTCTGTTTTAGAAATTGTAGAATCAAAGGTTGAATACAATCCGAATAGTTTGAAAACTACGCTAAAAATATCTGTTTGTAGATACTTTTGTTATTGTCAAAGGCAATATGGGCTTTTTATTTACAATTATTTCAACAAACATCGAAATGGACACATATTACTTGATTTTGCGTGCCGTGGTACTTCTTCTTTTCGAATGTTATTATAATTATGGCTATCGAATTAAAAACAATTTCAACATACTATACAATACGTGTACCCCTGTTCACGAAAATAGTTGCATTATTAGTTACCAAATCAGTATAATTATGAAGTTCAAGGACAATGGAAAACTGAGGACTCCTGACAAGTAATCTCGCGCATACGCCCGACAGTCAAGACAGTGTTTGGGTTCTCATTTTGTCATTTGCCTTTGAGACGTTAATCCATGTAACTCAAAGTAGCCTAAAAGGGACATAAGCAACGGGATCATTTCATGTTCTGATACTTAAAGTTCATTATCTAATGATGAAGCTAAACTTTATCTAGTTATTTGTCAGGAAAAACACAATAACAAACATTGAAAATACAAACAAACCAATGGAGAAGTCAAGGAAAGAAGTTGCGTATTCCACGTCCGAATAAACAACTGTAGAAGTAAAGAGTTTCCCGGCAAAAACTAGTTTTTCGTTGTAACCACGTTTTGGAGTCGAAATACATTAAAGCGCATCCTGCCAATGGCAAAAGACGCAAAATACATACTGAAAAAAACGACTTTACTCTTACTGGTAGTCCGGTTAGCGCAGTGGTTTCCGGCCTGGGTGCATGTGAGTTTGGTTTGTGGTCACCATGTCGGACAAGTGGGTTTCCTCCGGGAACTCCGGTTTCCCCCACAACACTAGACAACACTCTCGCGCAACATCATGCCAACGAGAGTTATTAATATAAGTTGCAATAGCTTGTTTCGCAATCGTTGTAAAAATGAATAAGTTTAAATTAAATTGGAAGATCCCCTCTCCCCCCCAAAACAAATAAGAAAAAATAATGAGTAATTCAACCCAACATGCCGTCACCAATACTAAAACAATAATTACGGTTAGTTTGTTCTTTGACAGGCGTGTGATCTAGTACTTATAAAACGGTTTCTGCAACCTGAAAATTACACTGTTTGTAACCTTAACATGTAACGATAAAGATTTAAGCAGCTTTTATCGTTCCATATCTCGGGTTTGTTCAACTGTTTATCAGCTAGCCATTGCTGCTTGCACCTCTAAACAATATAAGTAATAGTATATGAGACCCATTGAAAACATGCTATAAACCAGAAGCAAGAACATTTTTTGATCTACTACAAACAAAATAACTTTGCGGGCTTTTGTGTTTGTGTACGTTGTTCATTATAGTTCATAATTCATCACTAGCTTAGAAAACAATTAAAATTATATAAACATGTGAACGACTATTGCTTTTGATTTCAATTTTAAAATTAATTGATTATTGGTGTGTATTTATTTAAACGAAAATATGCTTTCCTGTTTAATGTGGTTATCTCGACTTCTTTTGCGTTTGATCCCAGACCACAGTGCATAACAGCCGGTCTTCAGAGCTAACTTAGCATATCATACATGTGTACCATATTTTTGAATGCTTTGGTAAATTGAATGGCGATACAAAGCTTCTGCATGCGCTATGGACCGTAACCAGCGAGTTGAAAGAAGAGGAAAACAGGTAGGTAATGATTTGTGCATGGTTTCAGTCATGCAAAGACTTTCCGTATTATATGCGCAGTACAGGTTCCTTCTTTTCTTTCGATGATGATGCTTGACTTGACTTATTATTTCAATTGCCCTATCCGGATTACTCCTTAGAGTGTTATTCATACTGAGTGTTTGTTTCTTGTATTTGTTTACAAAGCTTATGTACTGAAAAAACAACAACAATAAATTATCAAGCATCTATTTTCTATTAAAAACAGAGTGATAATGAAAAAGCAGTTGGCGTCTTTCCAAGCCCATGTTGACCTTCTCTATGCTGTATATTTTGCATGGAGCAACTCGCACGTCCCGATCAGTATGACGGAGAAAACTCTGCAAACAGGATTAAACCAATGAATACTCGCTTGACTCGTTTTCTAGATAAACTTCTTAATTATTAATCAATTATATTTCGCAAAACAGCGGTGATGAACACTTTTTACAAATACGAACATGTTCGTATTTTTAAGATTGCATTGGTATACTATCTTTTATATGTCTTTTCAGATGGTTCAGTATGGTGCAATGCCGCCAGAAACCAGACGAAGGCAAAACTGAAATTGTGGATTTGACCAAATCCTAGTAATCGTTATCTATGTAAGCAACAAACATATGTTGATCAAATTAACAGTATTCTGACACTTTTTCTTATATTGACCAAAACGTAAGTGTGCAGTAAGTGCTGTGTTCAACCATATCGTCCGTTTCACCATTTCAAATAAATATGTGTTCAACATATTCTATATATGCGTATGTGTATGTGCAAAACCATATAATGTTCCTTCTTTAATATCATGTCGCCACAATGATCAAACAATACTCACACATGACGATTCACACACAAATATTATTAACACATGACGATATATATAAATCAACAATATTCACTGAAACAATACACACAAATGATGAATCTCAAACCATCAATACACAAACTTGCCGATACTCAAACATTCAATACTCAAACAAACGGTATATAAACATGACAAACATGACGATAATCAATCAAACAACAATGTCAGACACGAAGATACTCAACCAAACAACAGGTTCAAACACGACGATACTCAACCAAACAACAATGTCAGACACAACGATACTCAACTAAACAACAATGTCAGACACGACAATACTCAACCAAACAACAATGTCAAACACGACGACACTCAACCAAACAACAATGTCACAAACGACGATACTCAACCAAACAACAATGTCACACACGACGATACTAAACCAAACAACAATGTCAGACACGACGATGCTCAACCAAACAACAATGTCAGACACGGCGATACTCAACCAAACAACAGGTTCAAACACGACGATATTCAACCAAACAACACTCTCACACACGGCGATATTCAATCAAACAACAATGTCACACACGACGATACTCAACTAAACAACAATATCACACACGATGATACTCAACCAAACAACAATGTCACACACGACGATACTCAACCAAACAACAATGTCAGACACGACGATACTCAACCAAACTACAATGTCAAACACGACAATACTCAACCAAACAACAATGTCACACACGACGATACACAACCAAACAACAATGTCAGACACGACGATACACAACCAAACAACAATGTCAGACACGACGATATTCAATCAAACAAGAATGTCACACACGACGATATTCAACAAAACAACAATCTCACACACGGCGATATTCAATCATACAACAATCTCACACACGACAATATTCAACAAAACAACAATGTCACACACGATGATACTCAACCAAACAACAATGTCAGACACGACGATACTCAACCAAACAACAATATCACACACGACGATACTCAACCAAACAACAATCTCACACACGACGATACTCAACCAAACAACAATGTCACACACGACGATACTCAACCAAACAACAATGTCACAAACGACGATACTTAACCAAACAACAATGTCACACACGACAATACTCAACCAAACAACAATGTCACACACGACGATACTCAACCAAACAACAATGTCACACACGACGATACTCAACCAAACAACAATGTCAGACACGATGATACTCAACCAAACAACAATGTCAGACACGCCGATCCTCAACCAAACAACAATGTCAGACACGACGATCCTCAACCAAACAACAATGTCAGACACGACGATACTCAACCAAACAACAATGTCACACACGACGATACTCAACAAAAGAGCAATGTCTGACACGACGATACTCTACCAAACAACAATGTCAGACACGACGATACTCAACCAAACAACAATGTCAGACACGACGATGCTCAACCAAACAACAATGTCACACACGACGATACTCAACCAAACAACAATGTCAAACACGACGATACTCAACCAAACAACAATAGCAAACACGACGATACTCAACCAAACAACATTGTCAGTCGCGACGATATTCAACCAAACAACAATGTTACACACGACGATACTCAACCAAACAACAATGTCACACACGACGATACTCAACCAAACAACAATGTCACACACGACGATACTCAACCAAACAACAATGTCAGACACGACGATACTTAACCAAACAACAATGTCACACACGACGATACTCAACCAAACAACAATGTCACACACGACGATACTCAACCAAACAACAATGTCAGACACGACGATACTTAACTAAACAAGAATGTCACACACGACGATACTCAACCAAACAACAATATCAGACACGACGATACTTAACCAAACAACAATGTCACACACGACGATACTCAACCAAACAACAATATCAGACACGACGATACTTAACCAAACAACAATGTCACACCCGATGATACTCAACCAAACAACAATGTCAGACACGACGATACTCAACCAAACAACAATATCAGACACGACGATACTTAACCAAACAACAATGTCACACACGACGATACTCAACCAAACAACAATATCAGACACGACGATACTTAACCAAACAACAATGTCACACCCGATGATACTCAACCAAACAACAATGTCAGACACGACGATACTTAACCAAACAATAATCTCACACACGACGATACTCAACCAAACAACAATATCAGACACGACGATACTTAACCAAGCAACAATGTCACACCCGACGATACTCAATCAAACAACAATGTCAGATACGACGATACTTAACCAAACAACAATGTCAGACACGACGATACTCAACCAAAGAACAATGTCAGACACGACGATATTCAATCAAACAACAATGTCACACACGACGATACTCAACCAAACAACAATCTCACACACGACGATATTCAATCATACAACATTGTCAGACACGATGATACTCAACCAAAGAACAATGTCACACACGACGATACTCAAGCAAACAGCAATCTCACACACGACGATACTCAACCAAACAACAATGTCACACACGACGATACTCAACCAAACAACAATATCAGACACGACGATACTTAACCAAACAACAATGTCACACACGACGATACTCAACCAAACAACAATATCAGACACGACGATCCTCAACCAAACAACAATGTCACACACGACGATACTCAACCAAACAACAATGTCACACACAACGATACTCAACCAAACAACAATGTCAGGCACGACGATATTCAACCAAACTAGACTGTCACACATGACGATACTCAACCAAACAACAATGTCAGACACGACGATACTCAACCAAACAACAATGTCACTCACGACGATACTCAACCAAACAATAATGTCACACAAGACGATACTCAACCAACCAACAATCTCACACACGACGATACTCAACCAAACAACAATCTCACACACGACGATACTCAACCAAACAACAATCTCACACACGAAGATATTCAACCAAACAAGAATGTCACACATGACGATACTCAACCAAACAGCAATAACACACACGAAGATACTCAACCAAACAACAATCTCACACACGAAGATATTCAAGCAAACAAGAATGTCACACATGACGATACTCAACCAAACAACAATCTCACACACGAAGATACTCAACCAAACAACGATCTCACACACGACGATACTCAACCAAACAACAATGTCACACATGACGATACTCAACCAAACAACAATGTCACACACGACGATACTCAACCAAACAACATTGTCAGACACGACGATACTCAACCAAACAACAATGTCACACATGACAATACTCAACCAAACAACAATGTCACACACGACGATACCCAACCAAACAACATTGTCAGACACGACGATACTCAACCAAACAACAATGTCAGACACGACGATACTCAACCAAACAACAATGTGAGACACGACGATACTCAACCAAACAACAATGTCAGACATGACGATACTTAACCAAAGAACAATGCCACACACGACGATTCTCAACCAAACAACAATCTCACACACGACGATACTCAACCAAACAACAATGTCAGACACGACGATACTCAACCAAACAACAATTTCACACACGACGATACTCAACCAAACAACAATCTCACACACGATGATACTCAACCAAACAACAATGTCACACACGACGATACTCAACCAAACAACAATGTCAGACACGACGATACTCAACCAAACAACAGTCTCACACACGACGATACTCAACCAAACAACAATATCACACACGACGATACTCAACCAAACAACAATCTCACACACGACGATACTCAACCAAACAACAATGTCACACATGACGATACTCAACCAAACAACAATAGCCCACATGACGATACTCAACCAAACAACAATGTCAGACACGACGATACTCAACCAAACAACAATGTCAGACACGACGATACTCAACCAAACAACAATATCACACACGACGATACTCAACCAAACAACAATATCACACACGACGATACTCAACCAAACAACAATCTCACAAACGACGATACTCAACCAAACAACAATCTCACAAACGACGATATTCAACCAACAAGAATGTCACACATGACGATAGTCAACCAAACAACAATGTCAGACACGATGATACTCAACCAAACAACAATAGCAAACACGACGATACTCAACCAAACAAAAATATCACACACGACGATACTCAACCAAACAACAATGTCACACACGACGATACTCAACCAAACAACAATCTCACACACGACGATATTCAACCAACAAGAATGTCACACATGACGATACTCAACCAAACAACAATGTCAGACACGATGATACTCAACCAAACAACAATAGCAAACACGACGATACTCAACCAAACAACAATATCACACACGACGATACTCAACCAAACTAGACTGTCACACATGACGATACTCATCCAAACAACAATAGCAAACACGACGATACTCAACCAAACAACAATAACAAACACGACGATACTCAACCAAACAACAATAGCAAACACGACGATACTCAACCAAACAACAATATCACACACGACGATACTCAACCAAACAACAATCTCACACACGACGATACTCATCCAAACAACAATGTCACACACGACGATACTCAACCAAACAACAATGTCAGACACGATGATACTCAACCAACCAACAATCTCACACACGACGATACTCAACCAAACAATAATGTCACACACGACGATATTCAACCAAACAACAATGTCACACACGACGATACTCAACCAAACAACAATGTCAGACACGATGATACTCAACCAACCAACAATCTCACACACGACGATACTCAACCAAACAACAATCTCACACACGATGATACTCAACCAAACAACAATCTCACACACGACGATATTCAACCAACAACAATATCACACACGACGATACTCAACCAAACAACAATGTCAGACACGATGATACTCAACCAACGAACAATGTCAGACACGACGATCCTAAACAATCAATACTTAAACATCACGATACTCACACAAACAATGCTCACACATGACGAAACTCACACAAACAGTACTTACACCTAGCAATACTCACACAAACACTACTTACTGAGGCAATAATTACATTTTGTTTTGGAATGCAAGGCAAGAAGGATTCGAATTTCGTAAAACTTGTTTAAACTGGTTTGTATAAACTAACCTAACATTTATTTTTCCATTGACAAAAACAGTTTAATATGTGAGCCATTAATAACTTTAAAATTGCTAGGTAAGTATTGCTATGTGACCTCCCCAGAAGATCGCTAAAGGTTCGTAGGCAGTATCCCCAACACTCAATGATAAATTGCTTACTGATATGATTATGAATTGTGTATGCTTCTTGTTTCCCACTTGCTTGTATGTCTTATTGTCATTTTGCTTTTACATTTCATATACATGCCATTTAACACGATATTATATTGTGTTTGGCTTTAAGTTTGTCCCCGAAGTTGTTATAACATCTTTAATTAGACATTAGCCAATCAACAAGTGGAGATTAGTTTTAACTTAGTAGAAAACTATCTTCAAAGCAAAAAGTATAGGAACGAGAAAACCGTATGAGCTGGAATCGGTGACCATACTTTGTCACGTCGCAAACAGCATTTAGAGTCAGTTGGAAATTACTTATACGCGTGGCAACAGGTATGCATTCAAGTACAAGCAGTTTTTTGCAAACGCTCCATTTTTATTTGATTCGGGATGTGCATTCAAAATGAATAGATTATCTTTAAAAAGTTGTGTTTTGTATAATTATTTTGGAAGGGCATTCGCCTCCCTCCCTCCCTCCCTCCGCAACTTACATGGATCATTGTAGATATTAGTAATATAAAATTGCCAAACACATTTTCAGTGTAATTATCTACCACATAAAGAACATAATTATCAATTTCGTTTTTACTTACGTTTCTTTTGATTTTTGATAATTGGTAAACTTAGTTGGCAATATACCATTTTTCGCAAAGAACAGCTCGTTTCATAAAAACGTTCAATTAGTATTACACTAATTGCGATGAAAGGGACCACCATTCATGCATGATATGTTTGGTCACGTTCAATGTAATATTCAAATATACTTCAACAAATTTAACCTTTCATAAAGTTTTGCAAACCTCCAACACGCTTATCTAATTGTTAAGTTATTATTTAATGCAAAATCAGTAGACCAAGAAATATGTTATGATTAACTTAAATTGCAACATTACAAAGACAAATTATCCGGCGAGGCATTCTAATACATGCCAAATGGATTCCATCATATCGAATACCAGGCCCCAGTTTCTTGAAGGTCTTTAAACGTAAAGAAGCTCAACTTTGAATTAACTAAAAGTTAAGCTATAATTCGGTACAATTATTTCAGGATAATAACAATAAAAATGATATGAATAGATATAATTCTCACAATTCAATTAGTATAACAAAATATCATTAACCTTAATTGTAATTAAATTAATTAAATTAGTATCGTAATAATCATTAATTTTATTTTGTTTCATTATTCTATAAAACTATAATTTTATTTGGCTGTATTGTGTAACACTGGAAAACCAACAAATATGAAGTCAGTGAAAGAAACATTGGCCGCTATAGAGGAAAGCCTTGCCACGCCACATGAAATAACTCAACTAAAATACCCTGAAACTTAAAAACACAAATGTTACACTTACCTTTTTCCTATTGGCCAGCGTAACGTCCTGCCTTGAGAGATATTACACTATCAGAGAAATCCTGTTAGAAATAGTCCGTATGTATCACAAGCGACTGGTTTGGTAGGATGAATACCACTTCTGATCTGCGCCTGTGCTAGCGCGTTGCTGCACGTTTAGTATTACTTGTTTTTAATGAATAAGAACGTATTGTATATATGCAGAGAATAACATCCAAGATCTTTAAATTATGTCAATGACTTTTTGTTGAAATGTTGTTTATGGTTTCAATGACTATATGGAATGTCATAAATCTGTCATAAATTCATATTCTGAAATATGTCATACATGCATTGATAAAATTACAAGTTATATTTAGAAATGATTTGTAACGCTTGAAATTAGTTATCTTAACATCATTTACGTTTGTGGTTTGTTGTTTAATTTGTATTTGAATTGTACATTGCGTGTCGCCACAAAATGGCATAGGTTTCTTTATAAATTAATTTTTACACAAAATGTGAATAAAAAATTAATTTTTCAGCGTTTGTTTTATATCCAAAGACGGTCGAAAGAGTAGTCTATCATCTTTCAATTTTAAAGCGAAAGACAACCCCCGTTTGTTAATACAGTTGTATTCTTAGTGAGTTACCATCCTTTTCAAACTTAATCTCCCAAGTAAGGTATGAAGAGTTCTCTTTCTTACCTTAAATGTTTGATTTAATAAGATAAATATAGTTTATTTAACAAAAAGAAAAAAACAAACTGAAAGCCCGCAGATTCTTAAGAATATTTATATAAAATTGTTATAAACCAAATTTCCCAAATGTAAAAAGTGAGCTAAGCTTAAACCTGTTATATGGGACTTGTTTTGAAAAATTCTGACCAGCACCGATCACCAACATCGTTTGACCATAGGAGTAGAGGTCTAATAAAACGATGGTGTGTAGTAAACATACGCGTATATAATAATGCAATGGAATAGTTTACCATCTGTATGAACAAAAGGGTTACCCATTTGAATCATTGAATACTTCAGTTACTTATTGGAAATCCTGTTTTATGGTAAACGCTCATCAGTGAAAAATAAATATTCACCAATTCTCTGTTAATCCGCTGATTGGCTGTCGATGTTTTCTATTGCCTCATGTAAAGCACTTTATAAGTTGTTAATGTATTTGCATACCTTTTATATAGGAGGAAATAATGATTTATTTGATTGATTGATTGATTGATTGATTGATTGATTGATTGATTGATTGATTGATTGACTGATTGATTGATTGATTGAGGCAACTGCAACAACTGCATTCTTGCAAAAAACGAGTATGATTATGATGTATGTATATATATATATATAAGAAGGGAATATTTATGTTACAGTGAACGTTACAATATTCTTCCCCGAGTGAATACCAAAAGTTTGCCACGACTGAATTACCTATGGTGTTCATGAGGCGATGTAAAACAACAGTTTATTTATTTTTTTGTATGATATAATATTTATATTTGTTTAGTAAATACTCATACCCTTGGGAAACCTCCCCTCAAAAAAGTATCCAGCCGAAAATATACCTGCCATGAAACTGATAAAGTAGTTTTCCGACAACTGTATTAGTTGATCATTGATGTCTGTTTAATTTGTATTTCAATACTGAAAAGTAATCCAAGATATATGGATGGGAATGCAATTTCCATCATTCTGAATGTAACGTGAATAACGAGAAAAAGTGTGAATGAATTTATTTAACAATTTTCCCTTGCCTCCAATCCATGTTTTACGTTGTTTCCGAGTATACAAAATTGTTATCATGTACCAACTTTTAAAACCATGTCCAACATTGGCAATAACTCTACATTACTTATTCTCGACATTTAGCTGATCAAAGCATTTGTTCGTGTGACTAATTTTTAACGTTTCCTATTTGATTCCCAAAATGCGTATAATGACGCTTTCATGCAATGGTATAAGCTTAAAAACAAAGATTATATTCAACATATTATAATGCACTTTAACATGTGTAAATAAATTCTCTGACAATTTTATACCAAACAAATGCATTTTTCGCAAAGTTTTCCGGCATGTAAGGAAAGTTAATTGTTTCAGCTGTAAGCAATTTCAGTTGATGTAATTTCTAATTGGTACGATAGGGTTTGTTAGGTTTGTTTGAAGTAGTGCCTACCATTTATAAACTGGCTCGAAACGAACTATATGCATTCACACGTGGTGTGTGCGACATGGCTGGAAATAGTCTTACAAATCCAAACACTGTATCATGTTTACATAGAGACGGCTTTTTATGTTTCTTAATAGGGTTATCAATTCAAAATACATGTTTAAATTTAAGTGAATTAATAAAGTGGTGTTTAAATCGGTGCATATACTTTTCTTATACACATACAAACATATTATTGCTTGTTGTTTCTAGTCATTAAATCTTTTCATTTTAATCATCAATGATGTTGTTCGTACAGTGTACGCATACATAATTATGTTTTTACTTTTAATATTTTTACTCTGAATGATACTCCGATCTCTTTTTCAAATTTCTACAATAATGCACATGGTTTCCTAAAACCAAAAGATAATAAGGTTGTTAAAACTGAATATTTTTAGGAGGAGACAGTTTTAATTTTATACTCAAACACCAAAATCACTTCAAAAACCGCCATTTCATTCCGCATCCCACATTTCCCTCACTTATAATTCGGAAAACACAAACATGTTGGACCACCTGATAGAGTATGATGTATCAAATACTACAATGACAAATAATGGTAATTGTTGTTGTTGTTGTTATGTAAGGTGTTGTTGTGTAAATTGTTGTTGTCGTTTTGATACTTCATATTACAAGAAGCTGGTGTTATGGAGGTGTTGATCACATCGAGTGATTGCTCTCGCTTTGGTTTATGCTATTATAATAAAAATAAGTACTATGACAACTATAAAAATAACATGGATCTGGTCATTTGGAGGTACCATGAGCTCATAAATGAGAAAAGAAGACATTCTACCTAATTCTTATTACCTAAATATACAAATAATATGAAACCATGTCTTTATTGCAAGAAAGAAGCATGATCCATTAATTTAGTATCAATCTACATAGCTTACTTCTCGTAGGAAGTCTCTGGATTGCTACAAATTTTAAAACCGCAAACCAATGGAACACTCACGAAGGCAAAAAAGCACCTGGCATAAATAACAAGGTACATTTGTGACGTTATTGAGCTAACTTGAGCCCTTATACTCAACACTAACCTATACCCTGTTTAAAGTCAATGACAATTACGATAGTTACAACGACGTAATTGTCCATCCAATCATGTTGTGAAATGGTGCAGGGTGTGTGCACTAATGTCTTTGATCTATTGGTGCTGTATAACATTTTTCTATTTCTATATTTTAATGAAGACAGATATAATTTGTATAAACAAAACGAACATACTTACACTGTTATTTTCATGAAATAGTTCAACTAAAAACTATAGCCAATTAATTTGAAGCGAAGATAAATAATAATATTTCATACTTCACTACATTGCCTATACTGTGCTATATATAAGCTTTGTTTTTTAAGTTGACTTAGATACAACTAGTTTAGATAAAACAAAAAAAAATATTGATTCGTTTATGTTTATGTTTTGCAAGCAGGGTCTGTGAACTTAGAAATACATTAAATCTTCGGTTTAGTTATAAACAGCTCTAAATTGTACTAGAAGTTAAAAAGGCAACAAATACCTAAAAGTGTAAATGTATATCATTTTTTATCTTATTTATACAGAAATATTAATTTACAATTCTCTAAGATTTTTGTTATGTGCTATGAAAACATTTTGTAATAGAAATAAAGAATAAAGAATAATAACTCACTTGCCTTCGGCGCCTTCGTGTTTCAAAACGTTTACGGTTTTCAAGAAATCCAACTTTTTTCCATTCCTTATAATTTGTCAGTATATTTGCCCCTCCATAATTGTCCGAATTCCTTTGGCTGATCCGGTCCACTTGTTATCGATTTAGTTGACTTTTAATGTAATTTACGTTCACTTTTCTTCACCAAGTATTTATGTCGTACCTTCCAACTGAATGTTCCAACGTTCTAGTCAGTCTCTAGGATTGCATAAGCTTCCTATGCACATCGTCTTCTCTCTAACATTTCCATTTCAACATTTTCTAGAGGTGGTACCATTCCAGTAATGATGAACAGTATGTCTAAATGTATTTTTTGTAGTTGTGGGCAGGGCATTGCGACTAAAATACCTTAAATGGTCCTTGTTAAACTTTGAAGACAAAAATAAATGTTGCAGGCGTAAAATAAAAGGCCGTTACTAAATTTTTCATGCGCGTAATTGAAGGAAAATCTAGTTCATGGAAAGATATATTAAACAAACTTGGTACATACGCATACGAAGTAGGGTATGCTTGCCTTGATTGCTATACTGTTAATGTTGACTGTGACTATTTTCAACGCTTCATTAAAGTGCACAACATCTAAATGCTATCATGATTTCCAAGAGTAAGAATTGCAAAGTTGGAATAATAAACTTAAATACAAATTCTTTTAACGATCTTGCAAGAAATGTTAGAACTATTGTCTAGTGGGAAACTTGACATTGAGCAAATGGAACGATATATAATGATTATTTAACAAGGTAATTTGAGTATAGATGGACACACTTCATCAGCACAAGCTCGTTTTGTAAAGAACATGCCACATGAATAATATTTACTTTGTTAAAGGGTAAAATCGATGGGAGACTTTTATCATTGTTTTTGTCAATAACATACTGCGATCTTATATAGTTCTTAATGTTGTGGTTTGTTTCCGAAAACAATGTTTACAAATATGGGAAATCGCGCACTGACAGAAATAATTCTATTCGCTGCATTGCATGATTTTTGTGTTTAATCAGCCAAGTTGGATATCTTATCCGGTGCTATTTTTACATATTTTCAAACGATGAACGGTTCGGAATCAAATGACATTTAAGTGAAAGGTACCCGTTGGACAATTTTTAACAAAAGATAAATCTCGCCAATGTTTGTCAATTAGCTGCAGGTGACGATATTATGACAGATAAAAGGTTTGAAATCAAGACATTATTAGCAGGAAAATTGGAAAAAACTAAATGATCCTCAATAGAAGTTCAGAATGTGCCAATCGCAGTCCAGTTAATTCATTTTGGCCTAATAGCATTGAGCACAGCGAAAACCGTTTCTTTATTTAGAATTGGTGAGATAAGAGTGAGGTTTGTGCACTTAAACTGGTTGAAACCCCCAGTAAATTTACATTTTACTGACCGTACCAAGGCGGTACCTAACAATCCATGATAAACATTCCTAGTTTTTCTTATATACAGTATGTAAGCAATGTATTGTTTGTGGAGTTACGTGCTGTTTTTCCATGTTTCTTGTTTGTTATTTTTTATGTCTTTGGCGTTTACCCAGTGCCATTCAACCGGGTTTATGTTTAAACGTTTTTCCACTGAGCTTGTTCTTTAGTTTTTCGCATAAATATTCATTAATATGTCCAATGGCGTCCATATTTGACTTGTACTTTACCATGTTATGCCTTTTGTCAAATCTGTTAAATCCAAATAGAACTACTCTTTAGTTTTCAACACCTTTCAATCAGCTTATTTTTTTACTTTTGCAAACTGCAACATTTTCGTCAACGTTTCATGATTTTTTGACAAAAAATTGACACTAGTATTTGTTTTTTCATTTTTAGATTTCACAACCATTTTAGTGAAGATTTAATATATGATATAATGACAGACATTAAAATAGAAATTATAGGAAAGCTTTAAGTTATTTAAATACATGAGTTGCTGAATAAAGAACAAGTTATAAACTTTGTGGTTATGTGAGCACGACTTAAAAAGTTGTTAGTGTGTTAAATTTGTGAAACGCCATGTCAGCCTTCTTACCAGCCTTGTATTAGCTGTCGACGATATTCCTTAAAGTCAAATTAAAGTGAAAAGAGCAGTATTGAAAGATTATCACAGAAAAAAATATATTCATACAGAAAATGTCGGTACACAAAGATGTTGATGAAAAGGAATTTATTTAATCGGTTTTAATTCAATATTAGACTTTGAAAAAAGCGAGTTATGTTGTGCCACTTGAAAGATCAATACATTTTTTATAAACTAAATGGGTATGGAGGACATAAATAGTGTGTTGAAAAGCATTTATGGGAGAACTATTAAAACATATTACTTTGAAAATTACCTTTGCTTTTACTAAAGAAATAAAATAAAAGTCAATAATTTGAGCAGTGATAAAAAAAGAAGAATTAAAAAATCTATAGAGAAAATGCAAAATTAATTGAAAGTAATATGGAAGAGATAAAAGGTGTAGCATCGCAAGATAGGGAAGTGGTAAATCGATAGAAATAATTTATTCATTGCTCGTGAAAAAAAGATATGTAATCCAAAATCAGTTATTGCAACTGAAAGAAATAACGAAGCCAATAGTAAATAATATAGAAGTTTGTTTGTATTCTACTGGCAATAATTTAAATATAAAAGCCAGGATGTATTGAAATGTGTGGATGACACAGGGTACAAAGCGCCTTTTCAAAAAAATATGATAGAACAAGTCGGATATATGAATTCCTCAAGGCATAACTACTTTAATGTATATATAGATGACACTACAATCAATGGTTATCGTGAACAATACGGTATTACCATCAGTTCATGTATCTAAGGATAATGCATATATATATGCTGAAAATGAAGACAATATAATAAATGAAGATGATTCTAAAAACAGCAAGATGAAGCTGTAAAACCACTTTCCACTTAAATACTAAAATTAAGGAACATCATGATATAAGATTAATTGTAGCACTAACAACTACATTAACAATTGAAGGATCGAAGGATATAAATAACGATATAAGCATATCATAACCATTGTTATATAAAAACCTTTAAGAGGCTCGTAATATCTACCATTATCATATGTCATTAAAACAGGAAAAGATTAATTAATATTTAGAATGATAAGGGCAATGAATGTTTTCGTTGGTGCCATTTAGCATATATGCTTCCTGAACAACCACAAACAGAGAATAAATTAATATAAAGAACAAATATTCACCTTCATTAAAAGTTTCCAAAAATCAAGGACAGTCCAGAATTGAAAGACGTAGTATGTTCATGTTTAATATATTAGTTAGTACAATCAACAAAGATTCAAATGTATCCATAAAACATGTCCAAATTTATATGATGATCTACAGAAACTGGTACAGTTCAAGTGTTAACACAGGGTCAACGACAAAGACACAGAACACAAAACCAAACAATCACAAACCAGAAACATGGAACAACAGCACAAAACTCCAACAAAACACATACAAAATATATAAAACTAGGAGTGTAAATCAAGGATTGTATCGCCAGTCGGTCAGTAAATCAGGAAACTGTAAATTTAGAAGGCTATAAATCCAGAAAATAAAACTTGTGATCTTTTGTTAAAATAACGTTATAAAATATTTCATTATGTACAGATAAAGGATTTAAAAATGTTAACGAAGACACAGTCAACAGATGGTCACCGAGTGTTTATGTGTTCAACATTTTACAACATCAATATTACTAAATTATCATACAGCTGTCTCTGTAGGTATTAATGGTACGCAGAATATTAAATTACCACCTCCAGGATATTAGCAATTGTGGTTTTAAAATTACCAAAAGCAATAAATGGCTCTTTTAATTATTTTTACAGATTTTGAAACAATACTTACACCAGCTAATAAAACATTGGGAATATTAACCAATGCTTATGGAAATCATGTCGCTTGTGGTTATGGATAAAATTAGTCTGTTGTACGATGATATATTTTCTAAGCCAGTGTGAATGTATCGCGGTCTTGTCTCTATGTATTGTTTTCATAAAAATAAGTTTGAAAAGAAGCATATTGTGCTAGAGTATTGAAATACCGTTTCAGTAAAAAATGATGATGACTGAACATTCACAAGAAAAATACTTTTAAAAGGCTAAATCTTTTTTGTCATATCTGGGGAAGTACATATACAGATTCAGACAAAAAACGTGATAAGTATAGAACATAAAGATATCAATGACACTATCCATTTCTCATAATTCACATAGCGATATATCCACTAATCTTTCAACTTTTCTGTGTTGTCCCAACTACCTTTCTATTATGCATAATAATATTCAAAGTCTCCAAAACTGGATTTATTGACAACTGAACTAAGTTCTTTCGATATCCTTACCTTTTCTGAAACTTGTTTAGCTGATGCAGTAATATACGACCATATCCGAATTCCTGGCATCTCAAGACCAGTTCGGCATGGTCAGAAAGGCGATTCGTATGGTGGTGGTGCCGCTTATATCAAAGACGGTATCAATTTTAAAAGAAGGAATGATTTGGAGTTAATTGCGCTTGAGTGTCTCTGGTTAGAAATAAAGATACGCGATAATGAGGATATCGTCATTACAGGTTATTTCAATCTGAACAATTTAGTCGATAGTTCGGGATGCAAAATCAAATCTTTATCACCCCAATTTGCCATTGAACAATGCATCTCATATCTTATACACTTGACAAGATTCGTCCTCAATTATCGACCTCTTATTCATTTCTAACTCAAACTCCTTAGTCCATAGTGGAGGTTGAATAGCCATTTCTGGATCAAAACAATCGTTTTCGTTGCCCTATTTTGTGGTATTTTAGATAACAAAAACCGGTAAAGAAGGTTTCTTGGCGTAGAAAATGGAAATATGACAATAGGAACTATACGCAACTTTGCCAGAAGCTTTCGGACACCCAATTTGTCAATAATTATGAATACAAATATTGATTTGTTCACCTCTAATTTTAGTAAATCAATTGTTGATATTTCCAACAGTTGTATTCCTAACAAGGTTATAACTATCAATCCTCTTGAACCTCCTTGGATGAATAATGACATTAAAATAAAAAATCGACAGCTAAAAAGAGCTTATAGAAAGGTCAAACGCACTACCAATCCGATACATTCGAATAAGTTTCGCAAATTGCGTAAAGAAGTAATCACTCTGTTTCGGAGATCGAAATTGAAATACTTTGACTCTATTGCTTTGGAAATTAAATCCAAAGAACTTAGTTACAGGGGCTGGTGGAAAACACTTAAGTCATTTATCACTCCGGTTAAATCACGAGGTATTCCTCCACTTCTCAACCCATTAGATGGCCAGAGCGTTGCAGACTACCAAGGCGAGACCGAAATCCTTAATGATTTCTTTGTCCTTCAGACCTATCTTGACGATTCAACTCAAGTATTACCTGAACTTAATTAAAGAATGATGATGCTAAACTCATTTGATTGTTATCGTATCTTCCGAAGTCAAAGATACTATAAGTAGTCTCTCGGCTGATAAATCATCTGGGCTTGATGACATTTATAATCGTATTTTACTTCTTTAGAACTTAGCCAACCTTTGTGTGATTTGTTTAAAGCTTCGTTTACTTTTTGTATTTTTCCGTCTAGTAATTGGAAATATTCAAATGTTTGCGCTGTCTTTAAAAAGGGGATCCTTCCAACCTACCAAATTATCGCCAAATCTCTATATTGAATACTATGGAGAAGGTCTTTGAAAAACTTATTTTCAATATGTATTCAACTTTCTTCGTGAAACAATTTTTTTTACCCGATCCCAAATCGGTAATTTCTGTAAACATGTGATATTCAGCACTACCAATCAGGATCACTGAGGAATAGGCACTGGAAGTTCTTCATTAAAACCAACCACCCTACTTCTTTCTTCTCTCTTATTCTCTTTAACTTTTTTTTATTCTGTTCTTAAACAAATTCAACGACATTTTTATTCGATAAGTGAAAATAAACTAAGCTTACTATAACATTGTTAATAAGAAAATGTTTAACTTCTAGCTTCTGTCTTGTCTGTGTACGTCGTCTGTAAAAAAATAGATATTAAAATAATATCAAATAAAGCCAAATCGCGTTAAACAATAACACTTGATTCAATTAAACAATATCAATATCATTGTGTCATCTGCATTGTAAGCTGTACAAATGTCGGTCATTAAATATGCACGTTTGATAAGGTTTGGAGAATAACTTTTCAGGAAACATTTATCTTTCGTTCTAATCCTTTTCTAGATTGTACATCTGTTTTCTGTTTGTCTTTATGTTATGTGTGTATACGCTGATGAATAAAATATGTTTACTATCCATTTCTGTAACATATATGATTTTATCAATTGTTCATTGCTTCCTGCAATCTCATTCATTAAGTATCAATAGTTGCTCCATACATATACAGTTTATCATATTATCTTAATTATTTAAGTGACATGTGGAGAAGTGTTTTTGTTTTACCAGAATCACCGTTTACAGATATTGGTTATCTTAAGCATGTCTATGGCATGTATCATTTTTATCATCAACCATTTTAACAGTAATGTATACATCTATCCTAAAGACAATGTTAAATGTTGTTTTAGTTTACAGCCTAAAAATGAATTCCTTTCAGATACATTGCATAATAATTTCATCAAATTGTTACCCAGTTGTCGACGATCGTAAATGATATATTCAGTACTCACCCATAACATTTTAAAATGTATATAAGAGATACAATAAACACATGTAAAGCAATGGTCATCACTCTGGCTTTAATAATGGTAAAGTGTTACCCCTTGTTACACTGGAAAAACACTAGACGAGCATTGGCGTTTGCTCCGTGACGCTCAAGCTTTCGGTTATTTACTTGTACTAGTACACACATTATATTGCATTTTCAGTATGCTCTTAAAATATACAACATTTTTTCCTGCTACAGTTATATACTGCCAACAATCTTAGGCAGTAATCTCGGTTCTTTTAGTTTTTTTACGTGTTGACAGCTCTCATTGAACCTTAACTTTTAAACTTCAAAACCTTGAATCCTTTAATCAAACATATTAATTCCCCCCCACTCGTATTGCTATGTTAAACAAAATTATATTGAATCAAAAGCCATTATTTCTTAATTGTTTCATAATAATCATTTAATGGTTTAAATAGTTGTGTAGTCGCGGTTCTTTCTCTACAGGTGTGTTTGTAAATCGGTCGGGATTGTAATCTACAACATCGTCTTTTTTAAGGATTATTAAATTAATGGGATACGATCAAACGATCTAATTATTCAGGTTAAACCAATAGAATATAACCTATTAAGGCAATTGTTAATAAGGGCTATGGTATATGGTAGCAAACAAATAATAAAGACCTTAATAAATAAAGCATTTTTATTTTATTTCAATAAGCGCTAATGTCAAAGTGTTTGTGTGTTATATGTTTGTGGCATTTATTACACTACATAATATTTGTACATGCCTAGACATAAGAAATAACAAACAGGCAACCGTTCTAGGGGTCACGAAATTTTTCTTAAATGAATAATTGACTGTTTTAATTCCAAGCTGAAACAACATTAATATTTAGTCTCATAAACATGCTTATGCTGCTACATCTTTCAATATAACTATCAAATGTTAAATGTTCGCCTCTCACCAGACTTTGTGTGCTTGTTACCCAACTAGGTTATTTTCTGATGGCATTTCAAAACGGACACCTGTACAAAAATGATTTGTATCAGCTTTGAGTTGTCCTTTAAATCGAGTTTTAATCAATTAGTAAAATTAAAGCACAATAATTACCAATTGTTCACTCTTCACTATTGATGTGCTGTATGTATTATTCACCCTATTATACATTTTTATCAAACATTGTCAAGGCGACATACTCTATTAATTATATACATGTTAAAAAAATGATAAAAACTGGGTTAACACAAGTTCTAACCCTGACATTTCAATTGACATGTACAAATGAAAATATCTGCATAATGGCAACTGAGGCAAATATGAGCCTCAATACAACCCCTGTCAATGCCAGAAATGCATCTGCATATGTTACACCTCATCAACAGCAGCAACAACATCAGTATATTTACATACCTCCTCAATTGCCAGTCTACATGCAGTCGCCCATAAACATGGCGCCTCAGATGCCAAATCAGGGCCCCAACCAACCCCAACAATCCATGCTGTCTGACGGGGATATACAGCGAATAGTGACTTGTCTCCGACAGTCATTAAGAGATGATTAAAAAGCTATGGTGAACTCTGCTTACCATGAAAAAGTACAGCGCCTTAAAGAAGAAGTGTCTAAGTTAAAGGTTCAGGTCAATTACTTAGAGAGCGAAATGGATGCTGCTAACCAATACAGAAGAAGAAACCGTGTACTTACTAGTAGCATAAAAGAACAGCCAGAAGAGAACACTGACCCTATTGCCATACAAGTAGCCAAGGAAGGTGGCCTAGACATATCACCAAAGGACATTGACAGGTCCCACAGAAATGGTAGACCCAAGGATAGACCAAGGGACATCATAGTTAAATTTGTATCATACAAAACCAAAAGTGACTTCATGAAAATAAGAAAGCAATTAAGACAAAAGAAAAGTAATGCCTTCATAAACGAACACGTAACAAAACTCAGGGGTGAACTTGCAAACCGGCGTAGAAACCTAAAGAAAACCCCAAATTTTCCTGTCACTGACACATGGACCTTTGATGGAAATGTATTCATTAAAACTAGTGAGCAAGGTCCCATGGTCAGGATAAACAGCCTCTCAGCCCTTGCTCCATATGGGTACACCCCCCCTCTTCATGAACTATGCCAAGTACATGGTTTGCATCTTAGTTTGCCAAACCCCTCATTTCAATTATTCAATTTTGTACACCATACTTGAGTGAAATTAAAACTTGTTTATGAACATGCACTCTATATGTATATATGTTATATATATATGTGTGTGTGTGCGTGCGTGCGTGCGTGCGTGCGTGCGTGCGTGTGTGTGTGTTTATACACATGTATGCATATTGATGTATACATTCATTAAAATGTGTGTCTCTTTAACTTTGTTTGACTAATTAAAGATCTCTTCATTGAACATTTATACTCATGTTTATCTTACACAATAACATGTATGTTCTATAGGAAGTATTAACCTTATATCACTTGTTTTGTCATAGCTGCACTAAGTGATATACCTGTATCTTGAATCTTAACTAAGCATGTTCTTCAACATTGCTGTTATCATAGCTCTGAATCATGAATATACATATTCATATATATTATGTACTCTGAGACATGTACTTTCTGTTTTATACCTTAGTTAAACCTTAGTCTTTTAGTAATAATTGAATCATTTGCAATCTAACATTCTAAGCCTTAAACATCTTCAAGATTATGAGATATTGTTGAGGTTAAAAATTCACTTATGTAAATTTGTAAAATGCATATTATAACAGAAACATACTTAAGTATACATTTCTTAGTTTAAGTACATATACATACTAATTTGACATACATGTATGTGTATGTATGTATATATGTATGTGTATGTATGTGTGTGTGTTTGTTTGTGTTTATATATGTATATATGTGTTTATATGTGTATATGTGTATGTATTTGTATGTATGTATGAATATATATGTATGTGTGTGTGTATATATGTATGCATATATATATGTGTGTATGTGCATAAATATATGAATGTGTATGTGTGTGGGGGTGTAGTTTAACCCATCTTAGCCGTGTAAACTCTTGTTTTTATATTTGAATATATGTATACCTTTGCCCAGTTTAATATGATATATGTGCACTTGCTTGTTCATGTACAGCTTTCTTTGTATAACGACCATTTAACTTAAAAGAACTCATTAATTCCCTTTTTGACAACCAAGCAAAACACGTTCTCCATTACATTCTGTTAAAAAAATCTTAACCTCTTATTTAAAGAAAAAACTATCATTATTGATAAGTCTAACATGATACAATAAGCACATTTTTAAGAGGATTAAGTAAGTCCTGAAATTAAAACATAGTAATATACCTACGATTTGACGTAGTTTTGAACCTCGCCTGCCCGGAGAAAAGCGTGCACACCTGTTGACACATTAAAGACACATACTCGGTTGCAATGAATCACTTGCAATTTTCGGTAAAAATAATTTTCAGTAAAGCATATTTTCCTTTCCTGTGGCACTATTGATGTTTAAATATTTCGCGTTGTTAACTTATATATTTTATGATTCACAAATGGTATGGAGAAACCGCTTGCAGTATTTTCCTTGTATCTGATTTTCAACCATTTCAAGAGTTTAAGGTAGTTTCTCCTTTAAGAATGACATTGAAATTTGATCGGAAAAGTCGCACTCATTCGGTTTTGTTATCTATAAAGTCGCGTCCGATAACAAACCGAAAACATGGAATATACTCTAAGAAGCTGTTAACCTAAATTATCTTCTTAATAATTTTTCAAATATTACTTGTAGTTTTACTATAATGTTTGCTTTGGTGTGACACATTTTATCACTACATAAATACTTTATAAAATTTACCCAAACCCTAACTATTTAAGGGAACTTTCAACTTTAAGGTCCTAGTTATGTTACACACGTTCTTTCCTTATACATCTTTTCTCCCCTCTTTCTCTTTCTATTTCCTATTTTCCCGTGGTACAAGTCAGGTAGTATGTAGATATCCCTCATTCAGAGAGCTGTTTGATCCCGGTATAACATGATTTTAAATTTCTATTGAAATAGGCACAAAAATAATGAGGGTCGGTTTGTTCTGTTTTTATCAAACTCAAGCAAAAGGTACGAAACATTAAACCCATTTTGAATTAATCTGATGGTTTCCATTTCCATTTCCATGCTTTTACTCCTTTCCGGTGATGTTAATGAAAATCCCGGTGCTATATCGTCTCTGTCAACCTCCTCTTCTGAAGCTTCTAGTGCGGTCCATGGTAGCTTAAGTATAGTACATTACAATGTGCAGAGTTTTTACGGGAAAAAAGACATTTTGTATGCTGACTTACATAACTTTGATGTCTTAGCTTTTACTGAAACATGGCTAACGCCTAATGTTGAATCTTCTGAGTTTCATTTTCCTGCCTTTCATAAACCTTTTAGACGAGACAGACCTACAGACCCACATGGAGGTGTCATTGTCTTCATCAAATCAGACATATTTGTATTAGAGCGACGTGATCTTGAAGTTAATGATGTAGAATATATTTGGCTCGAATTACGCATTAAAACTAAACGTCTTTTGGGTACTTTTTACAGACCACCTGATTCCAGTTCATATGTTCTTGAATCCATTACCAACTCAATATCACTGGCGGTTTATACTGGTATTAAAGACATAATTATAACAGGTGATTTCAATCTTGATATGAATAAATCATTATCTGGACAAAAGATTGAGTACGTATGTCAACAGTACAGTCTATCACAAGTCAGAAAACTCAGAATCTCTTCTCGACTTATTTTAAGTTTCATCATCAGATATTGTTTTAAAATGTGGTGTAGGGGAGCCATTTCTGGATCAGTTAGTTCGTTTTCATTGCCCTATTTATTGCATATTGAAATTTAACAAAACGGCCGGATCAACATTTAGACGAAAAGTCTGGAAATATTCACAAGGGGATTATGTCGAACTTCGATCGCTTGTGTCATTTTTTTTATTGGAGTTCATGTTTCCACACAAATATCGATATGTACGCTAATAATTTCACTAACCAACTTATGACATTTTGTGAAATATGTATACCGTCAAAGCTTATTACGATTCGCACTCAGGACCCTCCCTGGTTTCATAATGCAATTCGTAAGTTAATCCGCCAAAGACAAAGAGCATATAGAAGAGCCAGATTCTCGAACAATAAACACAACTGGCGAGCTTATAGGATGATACGCAATAATGCCAACCATATTATAAGAACTGCCAAGCAAACACATTATGAAAAACTTGCTACGTTACTACGAGATAATACCCTCTCCTCAACAGACTTTTGGAAAACCTTTAAAAAATTACGAGTCCTACGTCGACATCACAGCACATTCCCCCTCTCATCCACAACGGCACCGTCTACGAATCAAACATTGACAAGGCAAATCTTCTGAACAACTTTTTCCAATCACAGACCCTTCTTACTATACCTTACACACCTCTTCCCACTGTCTCTGATGCTCTGTCCATGCAGGATTTCGATATTTCCAATCAAGACGTTCTTGACTCAATAAAGGTTCTTAAGACTGGTAAAGCAACAGAACCGGACTCTATAAACAGTTATGTTCTAATGGAGATAGCAACCGAAATCTCACAGCTCCTTCGAGACCTTTTTAACTACTCTCTTCGTTCTGGTAAGGTACCTAGCCAGAGGAAACTGGCTCATGTATGCGCGATTTTAAGAAGTCAGATCCCCAAGACGTCTGTAATTACCGTCCAATATCCCTTTTGAGTGTTATAAGTAAGGTTCTAGAAAGAATTTTGCATAAATACATGTTCAATTTCTTCCGTCAAAGCGACTTTCTTTCACCATTTCAGTCAGGTTTTGTTCCTAAGGATTCCACTGTTAATCAGCTTGTATCTATTTATCACTCATTCTGCCTCGCTTTAGATGAGGGTAAAGAAGTACGAGCACTATTCTGTGACATCTCAAAAGCCTTTGATTGCGTATGGCATGAAGCCCTCATTTTTCAAACTTAGAGAAAGTGGTATTTCTTGTCCTCTATTATTATGGCTTACTGATTATCTCAGTAATAGAAAACAGTGCGTTGTCATGTCTGGTACTATGTCTGATACGGTTTCAATATCTACCGGAGTTCCGCAAGGTTCAATTCTTGGTCCCTTACTCTTCCTTGTCTACATTAATGATATCGTTCGTGAAATAAATTCACCCATACGTCTTTTTGCAGATGATACTACCATGTATATCATTGTCGATGACCCTTTGTCTGCTGCTCAGCAATTAAATGATGACATGGAAAAGATCCATATGTGGGCAGAAATGTGGCTTGTATCATTCAACCTGGCGTAAACTGAATCACTTCTTATCTCTCGAAAAACAAACAGACAGGCACATCCACCAATCTTTATGGACAATGTTCAAATAGTGGAAGTTACTTCCCATAAACATCTTAGTTTAAACATATTTTATTCATCAATACATGTCAAATACAATGTAAATCAAATACAAGTACAAATATTATGAAACGGATGAGAACGAAAGATAAATAAATCTTATAATGTTCTTCTCCAAACAATTTGTAGAGTGCTTTTTTAAGTGACGGACATTATATAAACTCTATATAGATGACAAAATGAAAATCATAACGATGAATATAAAGTAATAGAATGTTGAACTATATCTGGGACATATGATAACATGGTTACTTAATTACTAGTATCACACCATATCGTTAATTGAATTCAAACGGAGAAATATAGAGTTGAAGAAGGAAAGGTTAGGTGGTTGGTTTAGGTAATACACTTCAAGTGTCAAGCAATCTACTTAGCTTAGTACTATGAATGACATTACAAATTTAGTCTGAATTCGATACAAATGTTGGATAACTAGTCAAATCGTTTGGACAATTGAATAAACAGATGAACAGCATCAAACACTATCTTATTTTGATCTTCTGAAAGAGTTTCATCACCATAAAGCAGATTATGAAGAGTTACTTCAGTCAGCTCTTCTACAGAAGACAGCATTATTTGCCTTTGATCTGTATATGTTTCCTGAATTCCACACGAGCAGAGGGGAGACGGCACGATATTTCTAACAAACAGGTGATGATTCAGTGAGCTGCATTCATTGCGAAGACGTGTATGCAAGACTTGTAATCGGCGCTTACCATAATAAAAAAGATCATTCGTTTTTGGGACATCCGACTTCAGATAAGTTTAAAATCCAGAAACACTGTCAATCAATTTTACTTCGCCTGGGAGATTATTCCATGCAGAT
Source organism: Mya arenaria (assembly GCF_026914265.1). Taxonomy (NCBI): domain Eukaryota; kingdom Metazoa; phylum Mollusca; class Bivalvia; order Myida; family Myidae; genus Mya; species Mya arenaria. Next base: position 4,741,579 of record NC_069136.1, on the reverse strand, counting down.
ATAGTATAAGGTAGGAAAGAATTCATATAAAGTGAAGTATGTGTACGAATGCTAGATATGTGTGATGAGTTTCTTAACAATCTTGACGAGGCTTGGCCTACTGTTTGTGGAACGAGGTCAGAAAGGTAATCTGGTGCAAGACCATTTTTCATTTTGAAAAAAAGAAGAAGCTTGTGTTTTTCTCGCCGAGAACTTAAATCCTCCCAACCAGATTCGATCTTAAGAAGTCGCAGGGAAACAAGTCGAGTACAACCAGTAACAATACGTGCACACTCAGTTTGAATTTTATCAAGTTCATCCTTGTCATATTGAGTACAATTACTCCAAACAACATCAGCGTATTCCAAGATTGGCCGTATGAATGATAGATAGGTGACCTCAAGAGACCTCCTATCAAGTTGATAACGGAGTCGTTTCATGATATTGACTCTAGACCAAGCCTTTTCAATAATATAGTTAATATGAGAATGCCAATTTCCTCCATCAGAAAAGAAAATACCAAGGTGCTTGTGTGATTCCACTACAGGGATAGCGATATCAAACATGTACAGAGAGGGATGTATTGGTTTGTTCCTCTTTCGAGAAATAACCATTGATTCTGATTTGTTTGGATTAAACTTGACCAGCCACTTTTCAGCCCAAAGACTTATTTTATCAATATCTCTCTGTAATTGAACAGCCCCCGTCTGTGGGGAATCCACTATAACAAATAGACTAGTATCGTCAGCAAAAAGGTTAATAGACGAATCAATTTCGCTAACTATATCATTAATATAAACAAGGAATAAAAGAGGGCCCAGAATTGATCCTTGTGGAACACCTGCTTTAATTGATTTTAAGTCAGATGATGCTCCAGGAATAACAACGCGTTGTCGTCTGTTTTCTAAGTAGTTGGCGAACCAAGACAATAAACTACCACACACGCCAGCTCTTTCGAGTTTAAAGAGAAGACCACGATGCCAAACTTTATCAAATGCTTTACTTATATCAAAGAAAACAACTTTTATTTCGAGACCAGAGTCGAGAGCTTGACAAAAGCTATTATATAAGTAGGTAAGTTGGTTTACGGTAGAATCCCCTGGCAGGAAACCAGATTGATATCGGGTAAAGAAATGTGTGTCTCGAAGGAAGTTAAATACATGTTTAAATACAACTCTTTCGAAAACCTTCTCCATTGTATTTGAAAGAGATATTGGTCGATAATTAGAAGGGTCCGAAGGATCTCCCTTTTTGAACACAGCACAAACATTTGAACATTTCCAATTTGTAGGAACAATACAAGAACAGAGCGAAGCGTTAAATAAATCACATAAAGGTTGACTAAGTGCTGTACAAGCTTCTCGCAAAACACGATTATCAATGCCATCGGGTCCAGATGCTTTTCCAATTGATAGACTACGCAGAACATCTTTTACCTCTGAAGGCATGATAACAATTAAATCAAGTTTTCTATCATTGAAAGCTAAATCAACCCGAGGTAATACATGTGATGAGTCGTCAACATAAGTCTGAAGAACGAAATAATCATTTAGAATGTCAGCCTTGCCTTTATTGTCTGCAACACACTCGTCATTAAGCGGGTTAATTAGCGGGGGGATTTCCCGTGATGTCTGCGGAGAGATAAATGATTTAAGGGTCTTCCACCAATCTTTGGAAGTGAGTTGATCAGATTTAAGTTTCGAAGCAAGTGAATCAAAATATTTCAATTTTGAGCTCCGGATTAGAGAGACGACTTCATTTCTCAAGCCACGAAATCTGGCCCAGTGCATTGGATTATTAGTGAGTTTGACCCTTTTATAAGCGCGTTTCCGCTGTCGTATTTTTAGTTTAATATCTGCATTTATCCAGGGAGGTTCAAAGGGATGGATATATATTTCTTTATTAGGAATACACTCCTGCGCATGATCAACAACAGTCTTAGTAAGAGAAGATGTGAAACAATCAATGCTTGGACTACGAACTAATGACCAATCAGTATCTGAAAGCCTTTGACAAAGTTGAATATAATTCCCATTGTCATATTTCCATATACGACGACGAATAGTCTTTTTGATTGGTTTTTGGAATTTAAATATACCAAAAATAGGACAGTGGAATCGAGTGTTTTGCTCAAGAAATGGCTCACCAACGCCGCTATGGAATAAGTCGTTGGAATTCGAAACAAATAAAAGATCGATAATCGACGAAGTATTTTCTGTGAAGTGAGTTGGATCTTTGATACATTGTTCGATGGCAAACTGTTGCGATAAAGACAGTATTTTCCTCCCTGATTTTTCAACTAGGGTGTTGAGGTTAAAATCACCTGTAATTATAACATCATCAACACCACTTTCTCTTGCTAGACCAATAGAATCTTCAATGAGGTTATAGTAATTATTATCAGAATTAGGTGGACGATAGAAAACACCAACTAATACTCGTTTATTGGTGTGAAATTTTAGATCAAGCCACAGACATTCAAGATAATTTAATTCCAAATCACTTCGTCGTTTAAAGCTTATACTTTCTTTAACGTAAGCAGCAACTCCACCATAACAATTATCGCTGCGATCACGACGAATTGGATTAGAAAATCCAGGAATAAGAATTTGACCATCTAAAGTTGCATCCCCTAACCAAGTTTCGGAAAAAGTAAGAATATCGAAAGAGCGAAGTTCAGATGTCAATATATCTAATTTTGGTAGTAAACTCTGGACATTATAATGAACAAGCGAAAGGTAATTAGGACAAGACAAGAAGTTTGACAAGTTATTTGAAAAGTCAAAATGAGAATTACTGACAGATGAGTCTTGACTTGAAGTAGGACCTGGGTTTGGGTGAACATCACCAGACAATAAAAGAAATATAGATAACCAAGTGAATAGTACAGTGGAAAACAATACACTTAAGCAGTGACTTGTAAATTCAGAATTAGATTGGAAAGCTACACGTGCTGCGTGACGTAATGCCGAACAATGATTCAGTTTTATATCGTGGTGCTGACGTGCTAGCAAGCCTAAATTTGATGTGACCTTAAAATTAAGGCACAAAGCATAAATGCCACCTGTATCGTTTAATAAGCCAAGTAAAAACACCAAATAAACAAAACATTTGAAATGGCCGATGTACTTATATTTTTGAAGCGCGTACACGTTCATGTGGGCTTTCATGAGATTAACCAACCAATAAAACATACAATAACATAATCAGTGTCATACAGCTACTTCTATGTTTAGGCCAAACAGTGACACGAGGACGTGAATCATCCAGATACCAACCACCATAGACAGAAAGAAAGAACTTGAAAAGGGGACAAAAAAGATAGGTAAATGTAACCATATGTTGATAGTTTTAGGAGGATATAAGATATATCATGCGTAGTACCATTAAGGAAATACTTATTGGTTTAAGTCAAAACAAAAATAATATTATTTAACTGATGATGACAGTACTATTGGACACATAAGAGTCTCTTTGAAAATGTAGACTGTATAATTGTAAGTGCAGTAGCTATACCAAGAAAGATATTTTAAACATGTAATTATTTGTTCATCTAAGAAAAATTATAGCACAACTAAGTATATCGAAGCTATTTAACGTAGGTAAGTAGTTTCTTCATTGGACCATGGTTAAAAAATGAACATATATTGCATACATTGTATAAGAACAGGTAATACATAGTTTGGTCAAAATGTAAAATGTATTAGTTGTATAAGTGATTTAATTTCAAACCATATGCATATTTTGCAGTAATTAACAATCAAAATCTTAAGATTTTAGTATTAGCACTCCAGTCATAATGCTTATCTTAACGAATGAATATCTAGTTTGAGCTTTTTAGAACTAAGGTAAGGATAATAGATTATCTATCTTAAATAGCTATTGTGTCCGTATGCTGAAACACCTTAACAAAACGAAAGGGAAGGTGTTTCAATTGGAAAACACGTATTAGGTTGCACTGGTAGATTTAGTAAGATGAATAATATGTATTCAAGCAAATAAATCTAAATAGTGGTAGAAATAAAATATCGATGTGAGTATATACATAACACATTGTATTACAGTAATACTTAGTCAAATAGCTATTACTAATTATTAGTCAACGTTAGAAATACCTTTACTAAATTAAATATTAAAGGTATATTGATTGACCGAGTATTGGAATAACAAGCAAAACTATTCTCCATGATTAAAACTGCTACAGTAATGCTATTAGATTTTAAAAAAAGGAAAATAAAACGTCCATGTAATTATGAAGGTTTAACAGCCGTAAGTTGGTTAAACATTCAAAGTATAACATATATAATTAAAATAAATCAAACAATTGAATTCCATCTATATAGTCATAAGAAATAATTGCCAAATAGTTATTAGATTTTTCCCGAAATGCCAAATACCTTTTTATTATCAAAACAAAATTTAAAAGTAAGGGACATAATAAGCAATTCATGTGATCAATGCTGGTAGTACAATTTTGAAGATAATCACTGTTCGATACATTAACACATGTTTATACTTATAACGATAGGTTAATGTGTTGTCGTTTAAACTTTAAAATAATCTCCTTTTAATTTAGTGAATTGGTTTTGACCACTTACATATTTTTAAGAGACGAATATCCAATATTGATAACTAGGTCAATAGCACAAAGTGAAAAACAACATTAAATAGACTTTGTAACTAAAGACAAAACTTGATTGGAACAGAAGAAAAATAATAAGAAAACAAATATTGACTACCTTATTGCATTAATATATAAAGGTGACTTTTCAGAAACAATAACATAATTTAGCCTATCAGTCAAAATCGCTACAAATTGTTATGTTGGCATTCAATTATATGGTCGTTTTAGTACGCGCAACATCTAAACATTAACCTTTTATATTGTATACATAAATACTGTACAGTCATGTACAAACAGGTGAGAATAATAAGGTAGATTGAATAGGTAGGTCAAACTAATACAGGTATACTGCAACTATACTTCAGATGAAAAGTTAAGTCACACAGGTGCTGGCGACTTAGCAATGTCAGCATATGACTTGTACTGGGATAGATCGTCTATGCAGTCAATCCGTTTAGTGATGAAAGAACTGTTCTGTTTTACACGAACTAGTACTGTGCCATCAGACGACCATGCCCCTTCAATGCGACCGGCCTTTACCAAACTACGAGCGTGAAAGAGAAGATTTGAGCGTGGCCTCGTCAGGTCTTCGTTTACGAATACGCGTTTGTGGCCAGCTTCTTTAAGCTTTGTTTTTCGCAGGTAGAATTTCTGCCTGGCGCGGTAGGTCGCAAACTTAACCAAGATGGAACGAGGAGGGGCATCATGGACAACCCTACCAGCTCTGTGAGATCGATCAATCTCTTCAATGGTGATATCGGCCCCAATATCCCGACAAAGTGCCATAACTATTTGGTCTGTACTTTCGCCCATTTCCTCGCGAAGGCCCGATATGCGAAGATTGTTTCGTCTGCTATATTGTTCACTAGCATCAGCTTTGCTTTCCAGGTTACTGATGCGCTGTTTCAATTTTGTGTTTTCATCAACAAGCTGATTAATCTTAGTGTTCAGGCCAGACATAACACCGGAAACGATTGAATTCACCATGGGCTCAATACTAGAAAGGAGTGAATCCTGCACTGCCTTTGTTATCATTGCAGTGATAGAAGGGTCTAGTTGCGCCCCAGCCCCAGCCATAGTATCGGTCATGTCGTCAATCGTATAATTATACTTGTCACTGGAATCACTCGTGTCACTACAAATACGATTTTTCTTAAGTTCTAAAAACTCTTCGGGCGATGATAGGACAGAAAAATCCCTCTTGGTGGACTTATTGGCATTTATTGGCGTAGACGTGGATATACTCATTTCAATCAAAGCGGAAAATTGCTAAGCATACTGTATGCTTCAATATTATTCAGGTTCACGCTTTTAATTATCCACAGAATACTCAATAAAATTTCGAGCATAACTTCACCTAATAAGTCCTAGTTTTTGACCTGTTTATAAAAGTCAATACACAAGTATACAGGTATATAGGTACATGTAGATATACGGTCGTTACGAGGTTTAAAGTTTCTAAATTATTTCTAAATCATTTCAATAGTGACTTTTCAAACGCATAGGTATACTACAACTCACAGATAATCTCATATCCTCCCAAACGAACTAGAACATCATCAAAAAGTCATAATTTCCTAAGGCATTGTTATGAAGCGTCCGCCATTAAACACAACCGGAAAAAACATCTTGGCGTCACACTATCCAATAGCTGCCCGTCAAAACCAAGGCCTGGCAACGTATCTACCTCATCCGATCATTTAAATATGTCCTTGATCGCAAATCGCTAGAAGTACTATATAAAACATTTATTCGGCCACTCTTAGAATATGCCGATGTTGTTTGGGACAATCTTACGCAAGCTGATGCAGAAGATATAGAGAAGGTTCAGCATGAGGCAGCGCGAATCATATCCGGGGCAACACGACTCGTTTCCATTTCTTATCTTTATATTGAAACAGGACTTGAACCTCTGAAGAAGAGAAGAAGGAAACATAAACTCACACTTATTCCGTCCCGAGTTGGTGATACAACCTCCTACAATCTTCGGAATTCTTTTAACCTTCGTGATATTACTTGTAAAACTCAACTGTTATCAAATTCATTTCTATCAACTACAATATCGTCCTGGAATGCACTTCCGGACACAGTTCGTTCCTCTACATCCTTGCCCTCTTTTAAGTTAAATCTTAACAAGAATAAACAAACAGTTCCTCAATTCTACTATGAGGGTGAACGCAAATTGTGTGTCACACATGCAAGGTTGCGGATGCATTGTAGTAATCTAAATGAACATTTGTTCTCTAAAAACATTATCAATAGCCCGAATTGCCAATGTGGTGAAATTGAGGACACCTACCATTTCTTTTTCACCTGTCCCTTATATCATGCACAAAGGCATCACCTATTCGACCAATTGCCTGCTATAAGGCCTATATCACTTCAATCTCTATTGTTTGGATCCAAAAACGCCACGGACCAGACAAACAATGATATTTAATCACGTTCAACACTTCATTCGCCACACTAAACGTTTTTAATCTCCTGATGATAAATAAGAACAACCTCGACTCTACAACTGACCTGACCTATCCATGCCCCCCACTCTTCCTGCTCTTTACACTACTCTCTTCCATACCCTATGCGCATTTTTGACGTCTCATCTTCCACATTATCCATCAATTTTTAACGATTGCATCAATATACAATCAATAACAACATTTACACCATTTCAAGCAGCTTGAAAGAGTGACAGAAGCGAGGCATAGTATAATCTACCATAGCTTCCTTCTCAGTTCTGTCAAATTATTTTGTTTTGTGCATATTTCATTTGTATACCTTCCATGTATCACTATCTTCGACAACCATTTAATATTGTATATGCTACAAATGTGTATATCAATATAATGTTATTTTGAAATAAATACTGTTTAAACCCCAAAAATGATACTAAACCTCAATGGTTATTTATGGTGTAGTTAATGTAAATGATGTTGTTAGTTTTGTTATTGTTGCTTTTGATATTGGTGTTATTCCTGTTTTTTTAGTTTTTGTTTTTGATGTTGTTAATGTTGCTTTTGATGTTGTTGTTGTTGATGATGTTGCTGTTGTTGTTTTCTATGTACATTCTTTATGTTATAGGAGCATCATTCAACTTTACTTCCACTAACATTTGCTAACTGTGATGAACACATTTACTTGAGCTTGAATGTTTGTGTGTCGTCCTTGATGGAAATTTGCTAAATATAAAGTAAAGTGTTTGTTTACAATAGTGTCACCCTTCTCAATTAAGACCAGTCAGCTGGATACCTAAATAGTTGGACATAATCACTCTTGATTCCAGTCATAGCCCCTGTCGCCTTGCAAACGGGTAATCTGTGCCCATTGTTAAACTACTTGCAGGTCCAGCTCCGTATGCGGACACCCTTACTATCAGGAAAATTATGAAATATCATAACCGATCCAATATTTTAATTATTCCCAAAATAATTATATTAACCGAAACAGATATTATAAAAAAAACAAATATATTTGTTAATTGTTACAAAATAGTCATTCAATTGTTATTATAGTTTTGTAGTTGCGTCCCTTTCCATACAAGTTTTTTTTTCGATTGGTGTGAATAGTAATTTACAACACTGTCAATTACTGTAAGAATAGTAAACATTAGAGCCCGCACTATGTGGTATCATGCACACATAATACGTGATTACATATATGTATAACATATGTCATAAGTGAGCTGGGTTGGCAATGAATAGCTTAGTGTAGACATTGTAGGTGGTCCCTTTACTTTTCGTAAAGTTTTAACTTAGTAATATAATTGTTTTGTAGTTACCCCCCCTTTACCTATTGGTGAAATGTTTTATGTTATCACCTTTTATTGTTTAAACAACAATTATTTTTTTATTTTTTTTTATAAATTTAGCTCAAATGGTTCAAGTCTTATGCAATATTGAATGCAAACAAAATCAATAAAGTCCATTTTAAAGGCGAAAACGGCATTTTGTTTTCTTTACAGTATTTAAATTCCGCCGAAGAAACAATGTTAAAACACCTTGTGTATACAGTTTATTTTAAGATAAAACCTAATGTGTTACCCGTTTCAATGCAAAACATTCCTTAGGGATCGCAAAAGATAGTGAAAGTAAATTGACATAAAATCCCATTGTCAAAGTTTATTTTCCATCAAGCACAAAGTAATTTTACATGATATGGATTTGTTAATCGCTAAAACAAAACCATGGTATGCAGTCGTCCAAAATATAAAACATAATGTTTTTAATTAACCTTATAAAAAGATACTAGACATGTTTCAAGCATAACAGAATGTTATCAAGTTCTGCAAAATAAAACTTTTTTATTTTTTAGTAGTATATTGTTATATAAAAGCAACGGTATGTTGCATAAAGTGTTTAAGAACAACAGTTATCATCAAAATAGTTTAAAGTACTCCAATTGGAAGGAGAATTGTAATTTTCAGTGACTGAGTTCAACGAAATGAAACATATTGTAGTGTTGTAAATTATATTTGTTTTTTTTTTATTGTATTTTAGAATATAAGCATTTGCATCTATTTGTTAAAGATAATTCTTATAATCAATGCAAATAAATTACTTCAATTTTAAGCAGAACTTTAAATTCTTTAAATATACATACTATGTAATCAATTTAGTTATGAAAACCCTATTTCGTTTAATATTTGCGCCTTGATTAAATGCCTTATTATTTAAGTCTTAAAGAAAAAATATTTTCTGTTGTAGTTGTGCCCCTTTGACAACAAGCTTCATTCTATATTTCATGCAATGGCAAAATCAACGAAACATTTTGTACTTTAAAAATAATGAAATAGATGGTAAAATGTATGCGAATCAAAATACATTAAGCAATATAGCAAGAATATAACATCTTCAAGATCTGTACAACCCGATGGTAACGTCAAAGTAGTTCAATAACAAACAAAGTGGGCATTTTATTCTTATACCTTTATTAAAATGACTAATCTGGTCGAGATATATTTGACTATCAACTTCATAACTAATATTGTGTTATGTATTTATAAAAAAAGATAATATACAGCAATGCATAAGGATTATTTCGTTATATTCAAATAAATATTGTTAAGGTAATTAAAGTTATTGAATAAAACATGCGCTAGCTCGACGAATTGAAGTTACTTCCCTTGCAATGTCTGGTAACAAAACCACAAACTAATTGTCTTTAAAAGTGAAATGATTATATTTATTGTAATAAATGTATAAATATATTTTGTTTGAAATAATATTTGTTAATTTCATAATGAGAAAGTAAGCTCACATCGCCTCAACAACATTGCAAAATTTAGAGTACAAACGATCCAAAAACATCACAGCCATATTATGTTTAGGAGCACTTTGTCAAACTACTTATAAGTTCTAACACGCAAATTCCTTTGTCTGGAGGAGATCGTGTGCAGAATCTGCTATCAGACTGTTGCTTTCACCCAATATTTCTAATTATTTTATTTCTCCGTATATGTTTCTGCGTTTTTATTGTCTGATGAGGGGTGTTTTGATGATTTCCCATCAAAACTAAATTTCTTTTTCTTGTGTTTTACTGGTCTAGGAGGTAGTTCTGATTCCTCAAAGATCGGCTCAAAAGCTTCGGCATCATTGTTGGCTGTAAGTGTGAACAAATAATATCAGCTACGTTTAATAGATGATTTCATTTTACCACCGAGCTGGCCTCTATAGTTATAATTACCTTGTATATAAGTAATAATTTGCTTAATAATTAATTATGACAACCTGTGTTTTGTTTTTGTATAAGAGTTTAACATATCCAAACTTCTTATGTAAGCTATCTACATGTAAGATACCCAGATGTTGTCATTAAGCATTAATACATTATTGCATTGTGTCAATACATTTATAAGCTTACATTTTAGAAATATAATTTATTACCAGACGGAGTTCTGGTGAAAAATTCGCGATTCAATTCAGGCATGTCATTGTCAGCAGCCATGATGAGGGCCTTTACTATATCTAAAGGCTGGCTTGCGGATGAATCACGAGGGGCATCTATGTGTGATTTATTTTGTTCACCTGAAAAACATGAACAAAGTAGGTTTACATTCCAAATTGTCTAACAAAATTTATGTAGGTATTAACAATTAGTGTATGCAATTTATGTTGAACTGTTTATAATAACAGTTTTAATATAAAGCCTGAACTATCTTATAAAACATACCAAAGATACTACAAATAAGCAAAACAATTGTAGAATATTAGTATCAGACAATCAGACAGCAGCAGATAAACATAAGTTGTATTTTGTCAACAACATTTACTGCTTCCGACCCCCCCCCCCCTCCCGCTTTCATTTCGGATAGAACTATAATTTATATTGAGACGTACTCGTTGCTGTTGATGTTTCTTTTTGGTTATATTATTAACTATTTAATACGTATATCTTACTTACTGAATGGGACCCTATTAGCATCGCTGACTCCCAGAACGTTTCGTTCTCCTCCAGGTTCGTGTATTTTCTTTTCTTCATTTGTTTTAAGACGTTTTGCCATCCTTCGGCGATATCTATGGTCAACGCAAGTACCCTCTGTTGAAAGCGTCATCTAAAATAAAAGTTAGTTGTGTCAAAAATACAATACAGTTTGTTTTGTACGTTAAATTTTGCTAATTACTATTTTAGCGTTGGTTTACTCGCTGTCGTCGGAATCACAAGATCGTGTTTTACTTTTCAGCCGCAAGTGGAGAAATGCACATGTTCAAAACAAAAGGAATGTTAATGTGCGCATGTCTAACCTTTATATATAACATATAAAGTGACAATATACACAGGACATAAAAACCATATAATATAATGATACACATTATTTGATTACTCTATAGTCGAAATATTTGATAATTGGCTTGGTTCCAGCTCAACAATCGTCATGTCTCAACAGATTGTAACCTAGTTTAAACGTTTTCTTCCATTTAATCGACATTGTCAAACATCAAATAATGATATTTCATAGAGTATAATTACTACATACGCTCTGTACCCCAACTAAATCCGAAATATAAATTTCTTTCTCGACCTCCTTTTCAATATCGAGTAATTTCAGCAAATGACACTAGCCATGTTTAAGATCGTAATATTTTTATAAATATTCTTTAAGAAGCATTACCCAACCGTGTGGTTGATCGGTAATTTCCAAGGGTATTTGCCGTGGCACATTAACCTCGATTCGTCGTATCTATATATATATATCTAAATTGAGGTTTTACCATATTACATTACAACATGGAATGTCTAAAACTGCGTTTTGGAAATCCCATTGCTAAGGGTGTTTCGAAGGTGATTTCCAAAGAAGGAAACCACGCCAGTATTGCCCTGCAATGATGTGTCATTTTTACCATGAAGGATTATGTTGAGATAGGTAATTCCCATATGGTTTTCCAGTGTACATGAGACGCTTGCTGTTTCGGACGCTGACTCACTATCAATATTGGTTGATCAGTCTTGCCTAATATAAGTCATTTAACTATTTCGGCAACTATCCCACTTACAAGTTATACATAAGGAACAAAACAGCAAGGATTGGGTTTCGATTAACTGACATTCGACATAAATAAGATCATTGGTAAATATACAGAAAATTACTCAGTGTACGTGCGTAAGAAATATGATTTGCCCATTGCATCAGCTGGGAATCCGGAAAAAATATATCTTTCAAAAACCATTACGTACTAGAAAATGGTATATCATGTTCAGCTTCAAAAATTAAGAAACTACTCTCAACGCGATAACAAAAATTGATATGACCTAAAAAAAGATATAATATGCTGAAAAATGGCTCCTCTCTTGAATCCAAGCAAACATAATTTGATTACTATCTGTAAAAATAATAAAGATGCTTGCAATAGCTGGCAATTTATTAACATCTTATTCCAACAAACGTCAATAAGTTAGTCCAAGTTTGGCGTGTGATAGATTGCTGTTAGAATACTTTTATTAGTACGGCTTTCGAATAACAAACTACTTCAACATGGAACCACAACAGTATTAACCCGTTTTCTGAGCTCTTGCAATGTATAGTGAAAGGCAACTACAAAAGTTGCATAAAGAACACTCCTGACTAGTATGCACGTGCAAACGCCTGAAACGATAATCTTTTTGGCCAAATAGAGACAAAAACAACCTGAAAAATCCAACTAGAAATTGTCTTTCAAGTTATCTTAAATTTAATTTACGATCAAGCGTCTTTGCATTAATATTTGTATGACAAACCCATATTAGTATTTGCTCTTCATTTTTTCCGTCGGGCGTGCCATTTTTATCAATTTACGAGTATGTTTCTATGAAATTCGAAATATGTCAAATGGTGATAATAACATTCTTTCCAAATGTCTTGCCAATAAGATTGTTGATCAGGACAAACAAAATACTGAATATCATAGTGATCGGAGGTGTTATTTTGTGTAAATATACAGATTAATTAGAAGAAATTTTGTGTATTTTCATCTCAAATACTGCTACAAGCTAAACCACAGACAAGTGAACATTCTGGCTACAACAATAAGACGAAATAGAAGGTCACATCAGCGAAATATCCAGTTTGCAAAGAAACGATTGCCTAATGAACCTATAAACGTTGTATTCAGTTAAAAACAATACCGGCATCAGTGTTAGTAGAGAAGAAATAAATAATAAAATATAAATAAAAAAATAGATATACATGTTACAATAAACACATCTATTCGAAACCTAATAATAACAGTTTCTAATTATATATGTATAATCTATTTACATCAAGTATAAGGAAACATGCTTGGTGATGAATTTAAAGCATGATTCAAATGTTACAAACCAGAACATTTCATCATGTAGTTTTCATTATAAACCAGAAGTTTTTACTAGCAAACGGGTAAGGCAATGGTAACCAAAGCTTTTTGTCACAATCTTGATTGTTGATTTAAAATAGAACACCTTAATGTGGACAAGGTCTTTTGAAGAAAAGGGTTGTCTCTTTTGCAATAACAATCAAATGCCGACTACTATTATAACGTCCAACGGTATTTTTTCAAGAAACAATTCATAAATTATGCTATGAAAACATTCTTTCCCTTATAACTAAACTTTCAAACGTTATAAAAAATGGGAGACTCAAATGAATACGACCCCTGGCTATGGATGATAATAGCAAATATTTTTCTTTTAATATTTATATGAAAAACTACAGAAACAAGCTTAGTAGCCAAAAGTTTAAACATAAACTCTATTTAAAGGTACAGGGTAAACGCTTAAGACATGGAACACAAAATCACAAACAAGAAACATGGAACAACAGCACAAAGCTCAACAAACAACACAGTGCATATATACTATATCAACACTAGATGTGTTTATCAAGGATTGTTAAGTCAAGATTTATTTGTTGTTAACCAAGGGACAATAATTATTTACGGCCGTACGAACCAAGCGCAATGAGAATTTGAACTGATTGTATTAGAAAGTAAATCTTAAAGAAATGGTGCGACCTTATAACAAGACGTTTTTCATTTTTATTATGTATCATATGTCAATGTCATTTTTTATGATAACCTACATTCAGACGGCATTTTACGTTTTCACGTCGTGATTTCGGACGTAATAGTTATACCATAAAATGTGTTTATTGTTCATTTGTCAATAATAACTATAGTATCCGAAGTTTTTAAAGTGGCCTGGCTAATTATTATATAAGAAACACACTAAAAGAAATTTGGGAGTTTATAAAACATATTTAGAAATATAAAACAGTTCTAAACATAGAAGGCAACTGGCCAAATTATAAGAACCCATTAAATGAATAATGGGGCTTTATAAAACATATTTGAAAATATTAAACAGTTCTAATCATACAAGGCACTTGACCGAAACAAAAACAACAGAATTGTCGAAGGAAACAGAGATTTTTCGTTATCGCAGATTACAGCGCGGCATATTTGAGTTCGGATTTTTTTTTACAAATGGTTAAGACGGCAGCCTCGACATAATTGAAACAACATTAAACGTAGTAGACAACATTCACCCAGACGTTTATTCAAGTAACAGGAAACATTACAAACAAGGAAAATACCAGCAACTTGTCGATGTGCTTTGAAATGACAAAATGTTTGAGATATATACTTGTGTCAAACAGAAAGGTTTTCGTATTATAAATTAATTTATACATGCCAAAACACTTACGTATACATAAAACAAATAGGTAATAAATCGTTGAAAGGCTCGAAAGACTGTCTTGTTAGCATACTTTTGTTTAAATTTGATTTAATTTTAGATTTATATACCGATTCAAGTAAGGAATATAATGTAATAGAATAATGATATGTACTTCTCATATTCTCGCAAAATAATGTTCACGTTTATTAATTACTGCGTACAAATTGAACGTCTATGTGGACCTTATTAGCAAAATGTTGTTTTTTGTTTTATTTCTCTGTGTTAAAATAATTTATTTGTATTGTAAATATTCGGCTTATTAGTTTAATGAAGTGTACACAATTATTTGCTGTAATTTTACAGTGTGCGGATATTGATTACACCGCACCGACAGCGTATACACCGCGGCTAGGTCTACAAACTTAACACTTGTACACCTTCGAGTTGAACAGATCTAGAAGAGAAGAGATTTAACTTATATCGTTATCATTATCCTAATAAGTAAAGTTCAAAAATATAATAAATGCAGAATTTGTATTAAATGTTTTTGTTTTTTCCATGCAGTTAATGTAGGTTTGAATTACATATTTAGTATCTTAGCGACCTATTCGCCCGCATAGAATGACATGGACTTTAATAATAGATAAATAAAAATACGATCGATTTAAGCAGAAAGATAGTTTAGATCATATGTCATTAATGACACGTTCCTGACCTCAGAATAGGCGAATATATCAGTTGGAAAACCAAGTTGGTCATTTCCAAAACTAGTAATTGTTGGCTTATATGGTGAAAATGGGCGTAACGTTAAAAAAATAAAATAGAAATTCTATTTTTAGTGGGATCATTTGAATAAAAGTTATTTTTAAAGTTAAAATTAACAGCCCTCTCTTTTGTTGACGCAGATTATATGATATTTTTATACAGGAAATTTCCCAAGAATCCCTATATAAAGGCAACTGCTTCACCTCTAGTAAGTGTTGCTTGTTTGGCACTCTCACGCTTAACTACTTTATTTTACACAATAAATATCATCGGGATATCTATAGCAGTATTGAGCATAAAGTAACATTAAAAAATACCATAATGTCTTTAGATAATAGTGAACTTAACCCACTTAACCACTGGAACAACCGTCTTAAGGAAGCTCGTTTCATGTCGACGGAGGAACATGAAGTCAACAAAGGGTGCTGCTACGGTAAATTGGAAGTCCCCGTCGAGATCGTAGATGAACCAGCAACCATGCTGTATATCATTTACAGAATTTGTAAATGTAGACGGTACACCACGCAAGAGAATCGTTCGGGCAGAATAATACACAACGTTCACGACATAGTAGACGGAGTTGAAATCCATCTTCACGAGGAGTGTACCTACGTTGCACATGACCCTACCGACAGGGAAATAAACAAAGTTCACGACATAGTAGACGGAGTTGAAATCCTTGTTCAAAAGGAAGGTACCTACGTTGGACGTGATCATGCGGGCAGGAATATAAACAACGGTCACGATATAGAAGACGGAGGTGAATTCAATCTGAACAATGATTGTACCAAAGCTGCAAGTGATGATAAGGGTGATGTTCAACTGATGCAACTGACGAAAGACTGCCACTGCCCTAGAGACAAAATTCTGTTCTAATTCAGGTAATGTATTTCTATCTTCGCTGTATTTTTTGATGTTACGATTCTTACTTGTTGTCAGTAGTTATCGGTCGTTTTTATGATAAACGGTATGTTTTTAGAATTAGTTTAAAAGTCATCACAATTTCAGTGTAATTAATCTAATTTCTAAAAAACGCTTTGTATTTTCAGGTGGTTAGATGAGCTATATTTTACCAAAGACGACAGCAAATTGGATTACACTAATCTTAATTGTCACTTTAAATGTGAACAACAAACATGTTTCGTGTATATTGACACTAGTTGTGTTATTTTATATTGACAATGGCACATGTGTTTATTATTTGTTGTGTTCAAACATATCGTCAGTTTCACCATTTTAATACATACGTCATCAATTGAAAATAAATTTGTATTACAAGTTAACTTGTTAAGAATAATATTTGCCAATAATAAACAAATCTGTTATTCACTGTTAATTACTTTTATTTATATAAACTATAATTGTATTGGCAAGACGTTGGGAAAAAATACTACAATGAATGTTACAAAGACTAAGATAATATAATATTAATGAATGTGACATAGAATATACGTTTAAAACCGTGTATATTAGTTGGGAAAATATGTTGTTTGCAGTAACTGTTCTTGACAAATATGAATGTTTGCTATGATTGATGCGATATTCTTGTTATTCCATTTTCACACACACACACACACACACACACACACACACGCGCGCGCGCGCGCGCACGCACGCACGCACGCACACACACACACACACGCACACACACACTCGGTCTTTGACTTTGAGTTTCCTATATATACGGTATTTCATAAAAAAAACTATTTTCAAGTCAACCTCTATAATACTATTTTGTCCTGATTTTAATGCGAAATTAATTGTAAAATAAATATGAAATTACCGATATGTGTTACCGTGTTAGATCTAAAAATTAAGCAAATATTCAAACAAAGATATTTAATGTCATTTAATGTCTTTGTCTGTTCGTGAGCAAACAGGACAATGTTCAAAATGACAAAAGTTCATAGCTATAAACAAATGCATCAGTAGTAAAACAACCAAGCCTTCAAGAATAACATAAGTTTCACAATGTGAGTTTGAAAATGTTACAGCACGAATGCCATCATGTTACTTTATAGTACACTTTTACTGAAACGCTAAGGTTACGATGCGAGCTGTTTAAAGTTTTATTAAAAAATCATTTGACCTTTATTTTAACACATTCTTTCTTACGAACACCCACAAATGACAGAACATTGTATTACATCGAGTGTGCATTGAAAGCCCAACCAAATGATGAATGTACTCATCATGTCAATGCAACAGTGACCACTTATGGTAAGAGGAGCTCGTATTACAACTAAATTAGAAATAATTTAAACAGTCAATTGACTGAAGTGCCACTATATTTCACTTTCCGTAGCTCCTGGAGAAACTAGGGAAGAAAGCTTTTGCCAAGGAAACTATTCGTTACCAGGAAATATATTGTTTGCTTAGACATAATGTGGTTGCTGATGAAGTTATTGGATGATAAAAAGGACAACGGTTGATAAGAAAGTTGTTGGTAATTCTATGGTTTTCACGATCCAAATATTAAGAGAAAGGCGAAAATTGGTGCTATAAAGTAATTAAGAAAAATGAGTGTTACCATAGTAGTTTGTGTGTTGCTAAGGTGAAATGGTGTTGCTTAGCAAAGTTCGTCGAGTGACGCTAGTCATTTCTTGATATGAAATATCTCAGTTCATGGCAATGCAATTTCGAGAAACATTTTTGTTTCATATCAAATATACTTATGTCTATGTGAACCAGATTACGCCCAGGACATGACTAACAATGACATCAGAAGTATATCTGAAACTTATTGATTGCAGAACTTCTAGGCTGTACTAGATTTCACTTACCTAGCTCTTTTTAATTATTATCTTATTTGAGTCTACATAGCAGATAACCTTTCCTCCGGAAGTTTCTTTAATACTAGTCTCATTTGAAGGAAGTTTGTGAAGGATAACACAATGCACATGATCTTCAAAGTTTTTCATAAAGACGTGAAGTGAAGAGTAGTCTCAACCCATGGCGGGCATGTGTTTTGCAAACCAATATAGCTTCGAATATTTGGTAAAAGGTCACTCAAGAAACTTTTAAGATACTTTATTTTAAACTCGGGCCAATGATTTTTGAGGAGAAACTTTACCATAATGCCATATAGTAATATTAAGCCACACCTCCTGGTATCAATGTTTTTTACTGACCGACATGACTAGAATGAAATTGCTGGAAGGATGGAAAGCCGTAAAGTAAAATTTCACTGAAATTATTTTGTACTGAAGCCAGTGGTTTCTGAGAACTAAATTTTTATCTGGGCTGCCATAGTATCCAGAGTTCTGCATGGAACCTTTTTTGCATAAATTTTGAAGGGGACCAACTAAGTTTCTGTTTAAATTAGTTGAATTGACCGAGTAGTTTAGTAGATGTCGTTGAAAATAAATGTTGACGATGGACGAGAAACGTACAGTGGCCCACCAAAGTAGCTCTCCCTGAGTTCTTCGAGATTATTTAACATTTTTAAGCTTTTGAAAAATCAAATTCGTTTCTCTCATGTACAACAATTGGAGTTAGTTTACGTCACGAAGTAACAATGACAAGCAAGTAATACATGTCACATTTCAATGTATGGAATTCCCATGCTGATGTCACTGTTGAAAGCTGCCTTGTTATATGCGCAATAACTTTAATCTCTCGGCTTATAATCACAAGACCTTTACTAGTAGATTTGCGATACCTAAACTTGACTGCCTTATCCAGAGTAAATAACAAAAAATGTTAATTTCAGTGAAAAACCATGTCTAGACCAACGCAGTCTTTGTGTTCTTTTTAACTTATAATGAAAGAACATTGGCCAAGATCCAAAACAAATTGCATACCAAATACGTGGCATGGTATTGTTGAAATGATTCAAGTCGTATTTGGATATTTTGTTAAATATTAAAATGTAATCTAATATTACTTTAAACAATACAAAAACAAAAATATGGCTTCTACATAATTGTGCTATTGTTTTAAAACACTAAAATTTACTTTCTGGATATATTTAAACTAAAACGAAATACCGTTTAGCAAACGTTTACCTTAAAAAATCTTAATGTCATAAAGAGAAAAAAAACTCGTTTGTTATTTAAGACTTTTGACCTTGTCCATTTAGTAGCATAAATAAAAAGAATAATAATGTTTAAAAACTAATTATTAACATCCACACCATATACCGTTTGCAAGTATAGCATGCTTCTTGAGTATCGTGTTTGTTATGCAAACAGAAATAAACTGAAGTTGAATCTGTACATTTTCCACATTGATGTCTACACTATTTTAAGCAAACTTGTGGACCTTTTACCAAACAAACAAAAAGTACACAGCTGCACTTTTAAAAGTGTTTAGTACGTCTGAATCAGAAAAAATGCCGTCATTCCAGGAATTGAACATGCCCCCCCCCCTTTCCGCCTACACACTTATACTTTCGGACCTTTGCGAGGCAGTTCCGTGCCTATATGAGGTTTGTTTTACAATTTGTTCAAAATCTTATTTAAAAGAGCGGTACAATGTGAAATTGGGACACACAAAATCATTGTTTTTATCAATAACCATGAAAGTGAATAAAAACTCCTGAAGAAAAACAAAAAGAAGTTTATCAGAATTTTGGGACTACTTTAAAAAAGCATTTCCTTGTTTCTTGTAGGAACTTAAGAATATTTCAATCAAAGACATACTATTTTACGGGCGAAACGACCATTATTTCCAAAGAAATAGTTGTGAAATATTTGGGCAACAAAACTTATTATATTCTGAACGCATGCTTTTGTGCCTCTGTTTTGATAAATAGGCATTCCACGTTCCAATTTTGTACCGTTATGTTTTGATAACAATATTTTACTATTTTTGCAATGTGCTAAATTATTCTGATGTCTACATTCTTTCTTGCGTTTGATGCCTCGTTGGTTAAAGATATTGGTATGGTCCCTTGTACCTTTAATCATGACTTTAGAGATGTTAAATAGGGTTGTCCCTATACTATCCTATTGTTGAATGATATCTGTGAGTGTGTGTGAATTGTTGAAGGCCTTTTACACATTAAAATACCATACATTACTAAAACAAATTGAAATCAATTAGAAATCGTTTTTCTTCACTGATAAACGAATTCCTTCCAACGATGCTTATCTGTAGCTATCGAATACCATATGCCTACTTTGTATGCTATGTGTAGTGCACATGATACCATGTGTGTACTATTTCTGTTATGTGTAGTTTACAGGATACCATATGTGTACTATATCTGTTATGTGTATTGCACAGGATACCATATGTCTACTATTTATGTTATGTGTAGTTTTATAGGATACCATATGTGTTCTACGTCTGTTATGTGTAGTGAATAGGATCACATATGTATACTATGTCTGCTATGTGTAGTGTGTAGAATAATATAGGTATAATGTGCCTGTTATGTGTAGTGTGCAAGATAAAATATGTATACTGTGTCTGTTATGTATAGAGTGCAACATAAAGGACGATAAGGATATAAGAAAATAACCTTTTGTAAATTGTATTCATTTAAATAGATATAAAGCAAATACATATTAAGTGTCTGTCTTTTAACAGCATCAATATCATGTTGCTAAACAAAAAATACACACACATCAACTGCACATATGACTACGCAGACAAACAATGTTCACACATGACGCTACGCACAAAAGTTATTTTCAAACATTGCGATGCGTACACAAACAATTCTAACATATGACGAAACGATCACAAAAAAAGTCAAACCTGACAGTAACATTACAAACAAAATCACAAATGACGATAATCACACTAACAACACTCATACTAGACAATAGTCCCACACACAATGCTCATACATTGCGATAGTCACACAAACAATGCTCATATATGACGATAGCCACACAAACAATGCTCATATTTGACGATAGCCACACAAACAATACTCACACAAACAATACTAACACAAACAGTACTTAATCATGACGATGCCCATTCAAACAATTATCACACATTTGACGATACTCAAACAAAACAATACTCACCGCTAACAATACTCACACAAACACTTCTCACACCTAACAAACAATACTCACACAAACAATGCTAACACATAACAATACTCAAACAAACATTACTCACATCTGACAGTACTCACAAAAACAATACTCACACAAACACTACTCACACATATCAATACTCACACGAACACTACTCAAACAAAGAATACTCACACAAACAATACTCACATGAAACAATATTCACACCTAACAATACTCATTCTAACCTAACTTACACCTAAAAGTACACACACCTAACAATACTCACACCTAACAATACTCAAACAAACAATACTCACACCTAATATAACTCATACAAACAAAACAGACACCTAACAATACTCACAAAAACCATACTCACACCTTACAATACTAACACAACCATTACTCACACCTTACAATATTCATAACTAACAATACACACACAAACATTTCTCACATCTTGTTATACTAACACAAACAATATTCACACCTTACAATACTAACACAAACAATACTCACACCTAACAATACTCTCAAAAACTATACTTACACAAAAAAAACTCATACCTAACAATTTCCACACCTAACAATATTTAAACCTCACAATTCTCACGCCTAACAATATTCACACATTACAATACTCACACAAACAATACTCACAAAAACAATACTTACACAAACAATACTCATACCTAGCAATTCTCACACCTTACAATATTCATATCTAACAATTCTCGAGCCTAACAATATTAACACCCTACAATGCTCACACAAACAATACTCACACAAACAATGCTCACACCTAACAATGCTCACACCTACTATACTCACACACACACACACACACACACACACACACACACACACACACACACACACACACACACACACACACGCACGCACACACACACACACACACACACACATAATACTCACAATACTCACACAAACAATACTCACACCTAACAATACTTACACGAACAATACTAACACAAACAATACTCATACAAACATAACTCATTCATGACGATGTCCACTCAAACAATAATCTCAAATGACAATACTCCTACATACAATACTCACAGATAACAATACTCTGACAATACATTCCTATGCAATTGATATTAATTTAAATGTCGCAGTAGTTATAATTAGTAACAATTGTAATAAAACCGGACAGTGCAATATATAGACCAACAATAACCTGGTTAACTCTGCAGTTTTAGCTGACGGTTCTTTCGCCTCAACACTATTTGTTTACTACTAGGTATTATTATTATATTTTATTATATTCCAAACAGGAGTGATATTTAGTCAGCCAATATGCTAAAATTAGATTTACTGATAACCTCGTACCCTAGCAACTGATACAGGTTGGATTTTTTTATACTACTTTGTTTCCGCAGATCTGATATAGATTGATTATGGATTTAGAGTCGAAATGTTCGATAAAAATGTGTTCATCGAGACAAGTTTGTTAGAATGTCACAAGGTATGTTGTCAATGTTAATTAAAAAAAAACGTTTTGATTTTGCGAACGACATTTTACAATTGATATGCATAATGTTGCACATTTAAAACAATAACTTTTAATTAAAAGAAAGCGATTGAAGTTGAGTGTACTCACATATATGTATGCGTTGACATTGTTTTGCTTTATTTTAATAATCGTTTTGATTTTGCGAACGACATTTTACAATTGATATGCATAATGTTGCACATTTAAAACAATAACTTTTAATTAAAAGAAAGCGATTGAAGTTGAGTGTACTCACATATATGTATGCGTTGACATTGTTTTGCTTTATTTTAATAAAATTTCAACTGGGATGAACCTTAATAAGACTTAAATTTACAATAAACACATATGCACTATGTGAAGATTTCAACAATTTATTATGTGGATGCCATACAACAAAGTCAAAATCATTGGATTTTATTGATGTAATTTCGATACAGATATGCCAATATAGTATTTAACATTTTTTAACATTCTCAGAAATGACTATTGTTTGTACGACCTCACAAGTTAATGTGTATCACGTGGTTCACATACAGGAATTCAGTAATGTCATTGAAAATCCCTCCTATACAAACTATGTGTTTGAAATAGACCAAAATGAACCTTGATACCCTATATCAACCATTTAAACAGAAGTACATGCATATCACACAAAGACGAACAGATATATACATGTACGTTACATTTTTATATCAATATGACTAGTGATATATTCTTGGTTAAGGCTACAACAGAAAAAATAAACTACTAGTAAACTATTTGTATTTATTTTTATAGTGTAGCGAAAGGATATTCTGCTACTGGGAATAAGCATCAATATACACAGCTGTTTTAATAGTAGTAACAAAATAAAAACTGTCATCATGAACAATAAATTGTATTGGAAGAGTGGTTTCTCTTCAATAAAATTACTAGGTATTAGTTGTGCACCTTTAACAAACTTAAAGTTGAAAAAACTAGCATAAGGACATCTTAAAGAAGGGATTCGATCTACCTCAAACAGTTACATGTAGGGTAGGCTCGAGCAAGGTGAACAATACTGACAAAATTGAAACGATTACATTTAAATAGGCTTAAACAAGAAGCTATACTAGAAATACGCTGTTATAATTTCAAATCATATATTTTTTAACATTATTACATTAAATAAAAGCAACTGCTTTAAATGTGCCCCATTTCAAACAATGTCGCGCACACGTCACGTGACTTTGCTAGTGGTGACATTCCAAAAACGCTTTTGCAATACAACTGTGTCAACATGTTTTACTGAATAATTACTCCTATTAATGTGAATATTTACTAGCTCTTTACAGTGCAAACGTTAAATTGAATTTCAAATTAAAGATGTTTCCCTTTGTTTAAAGTAATATTTTGTATCTAAATTAATACTCGTCGGAATAAATTATTGTTGTGTTTTTTCCGGTTATTCAAATATGAAATATATATTTAACTAGTTAGATGTATATTGATTTGCCTATCATATTTGTGGAAAAAAACGTTCGGTTAACATATACTTTTATTGCATATGTTTATTATTTCTTTTAAAAATAATTTGTTTACGAAAGGAGGGGTGGGCTTTATCTTAACCCAAAACTATGTTCATGCTCAGTTGTTTAAACCTACTGGCTGGGTAAAGGTTTATCTCTTATTTAACACTCTAATTCAATGCGTAGCCTAGTGAAAATCAATACATGTGATCTAACATGAGTGGGCTATACAGTACATGTTAAATAGAAGTTAATGATTAGAATGAGTGATATTTGTTTACCTTTAGTGCACTTAAATTTCATAAATTATTGTACTTTATTTAATAAACATTGGTATAATTATGAAATATTGAGGTTATTCTTTTTAAACAATGCCATTTTGTGGCTATATATATATGCAACAGAGTGTTTTAATATATTAAAATTAAATATTATTCATGGATATATATAACAACAAGAACAGAAAAAAGCTAAACATAGGTATATTAAAGGTAACTTAAATCAATACAGGATAATAATAAATATAATAAATCTTAAAAGTTCACTTTTACTCCCAAATACCACAATATATACAATTATTTACCGAAAAGGATAAATAAATATCGAAAACAATGGCCGTGTTTATATTGAAAGAAAGGTTCAGAAAAAAATGATATTTCTACCTAATGAGACGATAGTTGATCACTGTACGTTTTTAGGACCCACCAGTCAATAAATATTTATGCTTTTTCAGCCATTATATACATGGTTACAATTTTGTTATCAATAATAAGAATTTTCTATAAATGCATTAATTAGTAAGGAGTTAACGGGATATCACTCAAAGTTTGTGTTAGTTATACTTTGTTATTTATTGATTCTAAAAACAAATTCCTATGAATACATTTCAAATCATTTTTGAGATAAGTTATATTGTTACGAAAATGAACGCCAGCAAGTTTGGGATTCCGAAGAACATTAGCTTTTGAAAAAGTACAAAAATAAATTGAGTTTGTATATCGAAACTAAAAGCGATTTAAACTAATCATGTAGAACTGGGCTTCAATTCATTATTGGGTTTTACCTTATGTAAACGCTTAAGTATATTTCTACAAAAGAACCGTAAGTAAAATACCTATATATCTATTTATACATACACTACAGTAAGGTAAGTACGAATCAACCCAAATATAAGTATTACGGAATATAAACTCACGGCTCTTTATTTGTTTAGATAGCTTAATTTGAAAACGGATAGGATGGTTTGTAAATCAAATTATCTTTACTTTTTTTAGAGACTTTGCTAGTTGTTCAAGATATTGTTTCTTTTCTATTAATGTTTGTTTCTTCCTTAGGTACCGTATATCTGTGGAACAGACACATAGACGTATAATTAAACTCTAAAGTGATATTACTATACCTATTATCATCCCCACAACTTACAATCACTAAAGATTATGGCAGAAAGGATCTACACACAACAACATGAAATATTGAAATTGAAAATTTTGATTGTATACGTGTTTCGCCTTGTTTACTTAAAATCGGTGAAAAACTTAATTCGCTGTAATTATCTTCCATATAAAGAATTTTTCTTCAACATTTTTTATCAATATCATTTTTAAAACTGTTTAATTACTGCTTCCTTTTAAAAGTTGATTGACTTTTTGGGCACTGTCACGAAGATGATTAATCAATTTTATCGTTTTTAGCAGAGAGCTGCTCATTTCATAAAAGCGTTTAAATACTAGTATACTTAATGAACGAAATAGGCCATGATGTGCTTTTTCACGTATGTGATACATTCCTAGTTTTAATATTCATATAAAAGCCACATTTTATTGGCCTTATGAAATTTTACAACTTTTCATCCGCTAATTCAAACACTCATCAAAACTTGCAAATCACCAACAATCAAGTTGTATATCAAATACCAGGCCTCGTACAAATTAACCGTAAGTAAAAATACCTGTACACACACACACATATATACAGTAAGTACAAATCTACCAAATATAGGTATTACCGAATATTAACTTACGGCTTATTATTAGTTCAGATAATTAAGATTGAAAACGGATGAGATGTTTTGCATATCAAATCATCTCAAATGTTTTAGATACTTTGATAGTTGTACAAGATACTGTTTCTTTTTCATTCATGTATATATCTTCCCTAGGCACCGTATATCTGTGGAGCAGGCACACAGACGTACAATTGCACCCTACAATTATATATGTATACCTGTATCAGAGGCAATCTACTAACAGGCGGCAAAATCAATCATTCCTGCATCTAATAAGGGTCATTATGGATTATGGCGGATTTGATCTACAGACAACCACATATAAAAATATTTGAATTGAAAGATTCGAAAAATTCAAATGAATGTTAACGTGTTTCGCCTTGTTTACTTATACTCGGTGACAAACTATCTACTTATCTACCATATGAATAATAATCTTCTACAATATTATTACTATCGTTTTTACTAACGTTTCTTTAGGTTTTATACGGTATAATTGCTGCTGTATTTAAAGATGCATTCTTATTCCCAAATAAGATTTACAACAATTAAGAATATTGGTTTAATATTCCAAAAAGATGAATAAATGTCGAAAAATATGGTTCTTATGAAGGATACCGAGTTTAATTTGAAAGAAAAGAACATTTCCACTTATGAGACTATGGTAGACCGCAGTAAATCTTTTAGCATTCACCAATCATTTACTATTTTTGCGCTTTCTGTTATTAAAAACACGGTTACAGTCTTGCTATCAATAATTAAGATTTTCCATACATGTACTATTTAGTAAGTATTAAAAGGTTTATCACTCAAAATTGATGTTTGTAATTCATGTATATGTATTGATTTTGAATAGGAGTGTCACTTTATATTTGATTGACTTAGTTTGCAATGTCACGAATATAAATAGTCATTTTATAATTTTAAACAAAGAGCTGTTCGTTTCATAAAAGCGTTTAAATACTAGCATACATTATGAATGAAATAATCCATGATATATTTTTACGTTTGTCATACCTTTTCAATTTCAATATTCATTTATAAGCCATACTATAAAGGCCTAATGAAATTTTACAACTATGCATCACCGAATTCAAACACTCATTAAAACTGGCAAAACTCAAATAAGCATATTTAGCTTGTACACCAAATACAAGTCCCTGATTTCTAGAAAATTCTTCTGCGTAACAAGCTTATGCCATTGAGCCGATTTTCATACTTAATCGTGATTTTACCGAATACAATTCAGTTTATCGGGATTATCATAAAGAAGGTTTTTAAGATTTCAAGTCCAATAACTACCAAGAATGTAAATATAACACACAATTTGCCAAAACCAAAATAGAGAGCTTAGCTGACCTGAAACAGGCCTATATGGCCGAAATAGAATAGAGTCAAATGTTATTGTACAGTTTAGTACTCTTATGATTTATAAGATGAATGTCACTTTATCATAAATTGTCATGTGTATAACAACATAAGAAAAATAATTGATTAAACCATATTATATTAGAAATCAGAGTATGTTCAAGTTTATCGAACTAATGAAATAAAAAGTTAACATACTAAGGAGTCTATCTCAATGTATCTTAATTTCTGATATTGATTACAATTTTTAGATCTTTTAAGTAATATTAGAGTTTTGAATAGAATCCCATATATTTCATTATTCCATTATACTATAAATAATATGTTTACAACACATATTGATATTATTTTTTTTAAACCTTCTTGTTTGTTCTTTAATTTAATTTACTCAGTAAACAAAAAAGCTGTTAATGAAAAATGATTTCAAAACTTGATATGCTTAATTAAATTATATCACTAAACTCAACACTACTTTGATAAGCTTACATTGTATAATTTGTACGACGTATGGCAATCATTATTTACTATATTAAAAGAGTACAGTAAATATATACAACAAAATAATAGTTATAATTCGCCTAATTATTATTAAAGTTTTATTATTTAATAAATATTTATTTTAATCTGAGTATATTTCGTAATACTGGAAACCCATCAAATATGAAGTCATCGAAAGAATGTAAAGCCGCGATAGATCAAAGCCACGTAAAATAAACTAACTCAAATAAAATATCCTGAAACTAAAAAAAACCCATAAATGTTACACTTACTGTTGTTTTATTGGTCAACGTCACGAAGTGCTTTTTTCACGTGATCAGGTATTAAATTATCAGCGAAATCCTGTTTAAATAATCCGTCTCTAACACAAACACGAACTGCGACTAACTCGGTAGGTGGAATACCACTTCTGCGCTTGCGCAATTTGCCACGTCAATTATGACTAGTTTTTATAAATAAGAAAGTATTGTATATATGAACAGGTTAACCCAAGGTCTTTATATTTAAACAATGATTGGTTGATGACATGTTTATGAACAAGGTGCTTCTTGCTAAAAGAGACAATTCAATATCTCTTTAAAGAAAACGAATAGAAGTTCCGGTCATTTTAAATTTTGTCAAAGCGTATTTTAACAGCTTTAGTCACTGATGCTATACAGACTATTGTTAAAAGCACTTATATTTTAAAATTCGTTTTCCTATTTGAACTATTGTGTCAAACATTCTGAAAATCAAGCGAGTGATTAAGAAAGATCCATTCGCCATTAATCGATCCATTCATATTCAAAATGTTCTGTTCCGGCAAATAGCAAGGTCTCTCAGTTTCTCATAGCTATGTCTGTATTTTGTTTTTTGGTTGCCTCTTTTTATTATATATAATATCAATAATTTGCAATGCATGTCCGCATATATGTCAAACATGCATCGATGAAATAACAAATTATGCTTATATACATTGCGTTTATATTGTTTACGTTTTTGGCACAGTTGTTTAATTTGAATTTGAATTGTGCATTGCTTTTCCTTTCAAAATATCAAATATAAAGTTCCGTTATTAGTTGATTGTTACCAAAATAGTGGAAACAAAATTAAACATTCTTAGTTTTCCAAGAGGATCGAAAGAGTTGTCTTTCGTTTATCGATACAAAGCAAGCGACAACTCCAGTTTGTTAACGCAGTTTTTATCATACTGAGTTACTATCCTTTTCAAACGTTATTTCCTTTGTAAGGAAAGAAGAGTTCTCTTTCTTACTCTGAATGTTTAATGTGCTAATAAGTACTTTTTATAGAGATCGTACATGGCGAACAGCATAGATTCAGAGATTAGCTTTGGTCATCTTCTTTCGCATACTGCTGTTATATTTTCGCAAAAAAACTTCTCGAATAAGAGTTATAATAGTTTCTATAACTTTATATATAGCCAATACACACTGCCATCTTTATTTTATCAAAACAAAACATCACCCCGGTAACACAGTTTGACCGCAATTTCTCGAAAATACTGAAGCGTATTTTGTAATATGAAATGAAGTTTGGCAAATATCAGGAGTGTTAAAACTAAGATACTGATGTCTGGAACCCTTTAACAAATGTTGATACATGTATATTCTTACATCTTATCTTGTAAGTCCACACTTTTGAAAGGCTTTATTAACGCGATTCAGGAAATGGCTGTAGCTTGATTTGTTGATTGATACTATCACGTGATGCTACCAATGTATTGCATAGAGATTTGAATATCTGCCAGCTTAGTATGAGTCCTTGATATGGTGTCTGTCTTCTATTTTTTTCTTGACTGTACCGGATTGGGCTTGATCCCTACTACAACCAGATTTTTATACTTAAATTTTATTTTTTCATGCAATGTTTGTATCAAAAAGTAAAATGATCATTATATAATCTCATCGTTGGCACCAAAGCATGGACGAGTTACTTTAGGGACCTTATTTCATTAAGGCTAATGTGTTTACTTAATTTTGATTTTACTGGATAAAAACAGCTTGATTATCATATAGATATTTTTTTCTAAAGTCTTAAAGACTTGTTTCAAACAATTTGGGGCAACATCAGTCACCAGGAGATGGTCTAATAATAAAGGCATGTAAGTCAACATGGAAACATTTCCCAACAATGCAATAGTCTACTACCTGATATAGAACATGGTTACCCTTATGAAAACATGCACTTTTTCGCTTTTAATGGGCGGTATAATGTAAAACCGAATAAAAAGGGCCTCTAATCAACATACTTTTACACAATTTTGTAACATTGCCAATCGTTTTGAAAAAACAACTTGAGCCCGAGCTCTTTCAGCAGTTCTGAATAAAACACTTCAACCATGTGTTGTGCAAGAAATGGCTTGTCATAGATATAATCCCATTAACAAGATCGGTGAAATTATTTTTGTCTTGAGAAAGCATTAACACATATCTCAGACCAGGAATTAATAAAAAACAACAAAACCGGCTTAAATAGTCTTGTTTATTGCTCCGGCTTGGTTCATTCGTTTATATTCAATCACTGAGTTTTGAAATTACATTATCAGTTTGTGTAGGTATTTGATACGAGCAGGGTATTTCTACTTTGTGTATTTCGTTAAATTTTGTTCGGGCTCTTACCTTGTGTCAATCAACAGGGTAGACATTTGGTTGTGTTACAACTGTGCTTTACCCTGTAGTTTGCATTACCTTTTCATTGAACAGTAAACGAACCAAAGTAAATATCAAAAGCAGATACACGAAATCGCTGTAATTTCCGTATCTGGAATTTTAAAACCCAATAATGTACTGGAAACAACCGTCCTCGCAGCAATTTTTTTTAGAAGTTATTACATCTTACGCTTTTTAAACGCCTAGAACAGTTAACACCATGTTCTTGTCTGGTAACTATGGCACACTTAATTTAAACAGTTGTTATGTCTTCATATCATGGTAATGAATACCGTCTCGGCCAGTCCCATGAGTTGTTGAGGTGTTGCACACAAGAATGTCAATGACAGTTTCAATCAAACCATAGCCCCTATCTTCTTACTTTGTATGAAGTGCGTGGTTTCGATGGATGGCCTTTTAAGAAAGTGTTGACTTATCTTACCATAATATTCTTATATTTGTCCTTCGAATGCCTATACCGTACTAAAACCAGAGACGATCCGTTTTTATCGCAAAGTTACCCATGGCATAGACTTGATAAGTACCTAGCGTTACTGTTTACCAAGGTTTGAATGGACCAATAGAACAACACCGTTGGTTATGAGTTTCGAACATTACTAAAAGCGTGAGCGTTCTGCAGGAGCGGTATCGTTATATGCAAGTTCAGGAGTACTTGAAACTTACAATAGGGCAATAATGCGTGGATCGTTTTTCGTGGGGTACCGAATTTCCTTCGTGGAACCAGGGCGCGGAGCAGCGCAGTGAACTAAGTGACTGACTGTGTTATTATTTGAGATTTTGTGACATTATTGTGGCCACACCTGTATATAGAGTACACGAATACCCATACCATGTATATGTGAGTACAACATGTTGATAATAAATTTCAGAAATTGCGGCTTTTTGTGGTTTTGTAGTATTTTTACAGCGTTTTTACATTTTATCCTTCCTGAGATTGCATAGCTACTTACAAGCTATGGTTTTCTGAGTAGAATTGGGAGTTAATATATACTGAAATAAATGAGGGAGAAATCACCAGTCTGCATGTATTAAGAAAGTGGAGGTATGTAATCTGATGAAGGTACTACCAACGTTTCGAGAAAAAAATAACACAGACATCTTTCTACTAAACGTTATTATGCCGTTTCATTGAAATATTTAAGCATAGCCCCTTATTTCATTAATAGTTTTATTTTCAAATACTCATTTGCAGCGTACTTCGGCCAAATGCTCAGTTGTCACCTACATTCGTTTTAAGTTTATTAGCTTCCTTGTCTGATTTAATTTGTAGAAAAACTCTTTCTTTGTTATAGATAATACCGAACAGAACAGAACATATTTTTTATTTAACTTAAGCATATATAGCGCAACGTTATATACAAAAACAAATCTACATATCAAATATTGCATACATTTACCACAAAGTTACTCAATATCACGAAATATCTAAAGGTAATTTAGCAGTAGTGAGTGTGAGGATGTCTTTAGGGGTGATTATATATTCAAGTTTCTTACTTTATAAGCTTTGGTAAAGAAAATAACTAATTTATTGTCAGAATTAAGTTATGATAAACATTTTATTATTCTTGGATTTCTGACATAATATCTAGAAATATAGTTTTGCCCTACATCATTATGCATTAGAAAAAACTAAAACAAAATGAAATCCAACGTCAATATCGTTTAAATTACGTAGCGACACCATGCTTCCGCAAACCCGGATGACTGAGGGATAGTTTTTACTTTAGCGGTCCAGTTTAGACTTTGTGGGTTATTATGTAGTTCCCGGTACTGCTCTGTAATAATTGCCCTGAAAATACAATGATCTTGTTGATATTTAAATTTATTAAAAACAATCTCTTTAGCAAACCTTCTTAATAAAGGTCTTAAATACCGGATAACATCTGAAATTTATTTTCATACATGTAAATTAGAATTGACTGAAACTTTATCTAGATACATGTATTGTAAAAGCTTGTGTAAAAGAGAAGGGATTGAACTAAATGCCTTAGTTTTGTTGATGAATACAATATCGTTTCTAATAGATAAGAAAATAGAGTTTTTTTAACAATAATCCATTCGCCCTCCATCCGAAGTCTATTCCGATAACCCCATAGCTGATCATTGATATATCAAATCCCTACATAAAGAGGGTATTCGTTCCAGCTGACAAAGCAGCTGATAATGTAATCACAGTTTGAATGTATATTATGTAAATGTTATCATTGAAGAGCTACAATTTTCTTGAAATTACTTTCCTAGCCAACTCGATATTAAAAATCATATTGATTCTAATGTGAAATTTCAAGTTGTTTTGAATGATGATCATAAAAACATTCCAACAATACACTGGTTACCTTAAATGCATAAACAACCGTATAAATCACGATTTATAGTGAGTTCTACTGCTTGTTTTACTAAACAGGTTTCGATTACTTCCTTCCTGCTCAACTGCGATTAAGATGCATGTGAAAAATATAAAATATAGTAGCAAAGTTAATGAGAACTCTAGAATTAACCCCTTAGGCCCATCATCAATTCTTTGGATTTAGTTCATGATTTTGAAAGAAGACGATATAAGGTCTCAATGCTTACCACATGACTTTTCAACGCTTTATACATCTATTCAACAGTATTTTGTTACAAACAACTTTACTCCTCTTATCGAGAAAACTTTTGATAGGGAGAAAACTACTTACATGGTAGTTACTGATAAATAAAGTTTTTTTACCAATGATCGCTAAGACTATAAGTATCTTCCATGGCCGAGAGTGTAAAATAGGTTCATTCTGACCCGAGCGTAGGGTGTTTTGCGGAAACAAGGTTTACCGAGTTTCCGCAAAACACCCCGAGCGAGGGTCGGGATGAAACTGTCTTACACGAGCGGCTATGGTAGATGCTTTTTCTCCCACCTCAGTTAAAAAATGTATTTTTTGCAGGAACTCTTTTGTGCTTAGTGAAAATAATTGCGTATGGATATGCGATAGCACGTGGTTATCATGGATACGCGCGCAGTGATCCAGTTAATGTTAATAGTCAAATCGGTCTTTTTAAATAGTTCTAAGGAAAATGAAGCATTATTACTTGAAAGGTGCGTGAAAACTGTTTTATGGTGACATTTGAAGGGAGAAATAATTAATTAGCGTTCTAAATATTACCATAAGACAAGATGTCCTTAGTGCTACTGACAACAGTCTTCAACAACGGAGGTTATTATAATGTGGTGACCGTTAAAAAGGAGTTCCATACGGGCATTTTATCTTCGCCCGTGGGCAAGATAAGAATATCTAGCATGGTTAAATTATTGGATCTACTTATCTGAGGTGGGAGAATATAAGTATCTTCAATGGTCGAGAGTTTAAGATAGGTTCATTCCGACCCGAGCGTAGGGTGTTTTGCGGAAACGAGGTTTACCTGCGCGAGGGTCGGGATGAACCTATCTTATACGATCGGCTATGGCAGATGCTTTTTCTCCCACCTCAGTTAAACAAAATTAAGTAAAAATGTATTTTTTGCTGGAACTCTTTTTTGCTAAGTGAAAATAATTGCGTATGGATATGCGATAGCATGTGGTTGTCATGGATATACGCGCAGTGATCCAGTTAATGTTAATAGTCAAATCGGTCTTATTAAATAGTTCTAAGGAGAAGAAAAGATTTCCTTGATGCTACTGACGACAATCTTCAACAGGGGAGGTAATTATTTTATCTTCGCCCGTGGGCAAGATAAGAATATCTAGCATAGTTAAATTATTACATCTACTTATCTGAGGTGGGAGAAAAATATATCTATTGGACAGGCACAGATGCCATTGAAGTGTTAACTTTTGTACTGAATAATAAATTTCTAAAATTCCGTACATGTTTATATAAGCAAACAAAAGACATTCAAATGGGTGTTAACTATGCACCTTTAATTGCATACCTCTTTTTACTGCTATGAAAGTGAATGTATGTTGAAAATATTTTAATCTGGAGATCTTGTCCTTTTTGATAAATTCAATTACAGATTCTTTTAGATATATTGACGATATTCTAAGCTTGGATAAGCCGGTATTTACAGTTAATATAAATTCGATATACCCTTCACAATTGTAACTTAATAAATCTAATACATCCAATTTAAAATCATCCAATTTAGGATGCAACTAGACGTAAGGGAAGATAAATTGAATATCAATATTTATGATAAACGTGATGATCTTAATTTCAAAATAGTTAATTGCCCTTCTTTAGTCCAGATAGAAATGTTCCTAGTTCACCATCATATGTTGTTGCTATTGCACAGTTGATGAGATTCGCTAGAAGTTGTACAGATGTCACATATTCCAGTTCTCGCAGTAAACTTATGACGAAATAACTTCTAAATAAGGGTTTAAGATATCATAAATTAAGGAAAACTTTCTCAAAATTTGTAAATGGTCATTATAATATAACATCAAAGTAGAATAGTAGTTTTAAATCGCTGATTGCATATAGTATTGCTCGTCACGATTTTTATGGTGATGTTTTAAGGAAAATTCGTAAAATTGAAATGCTTTTGCAGCTTGTTGGGCGGATAGACTCAATCAATTGGTTGGATTTTATTTAAACCGTAGATATAACGGCCATGCTTTGAAGAGTTCTTGCCTTCATGTTTTTTATTATGAATTCCAAAATATAAGGTTGAATATAGCGTCCTTACATAACTAAACTTTCAGTGCTTTGATGTTATGAAGATTTTGCAGATTCGTGTTATTTTTAAACCCGTTTTTGGCTTGATAGGAATGTTCCAGCGTGTGACATCTCTTTCTTTTAAAATTTTACTCAGGAAATCATTGAAAGAAACGTTAAGCAAACAGATGTATTTTTATTTTAAATAATGTTTTCCTTGTGTACTGTTCCCAGTTTTAGTACAATGATGCTTTTAATTATGAAACTTTATAATCACACAGCTTTAAAAACTTTTATTTTACTTAGGCAGACTGTGTGTGATGTTCATAGTTTCAAACAATAACTGCGTCGTATCTTTGAAAAGTTTTTGCATTAGGTACTCTGAATCGTATGCCTTCGTCTGCATATAGAGTTGGGATCCCTAATCTTTGAAGTACTTGAGATTCACCTATTAGTTTATTATTATTTGTTTTATTATCGGTTTCCTCAAGTTAATGCATACATTAATAAGATTTACCTGTTAGGTTTTTACTTTATTTTGGATTGTTGTGAACGCAAACTGGTTTAAACCCCCAGTAGATTTACATTTTACTGACCGTTCCAAAGCGGTACCTAACAATCCTTGATATAAACACCTAGTTTGTATATAGTATATATTGTTGGTGTTCTACTCGTATGTCTTTGGCGTTTACCCTGTGCCATTAAACGGGGTTTATGTTTAAACTTTTGGCTTCTGAGCTTGTTTCTGTAGTTTTTCATATAAATATTGACACCAACTAATTGCGCTGCTCTAAATTGAATTTGTTCTTGGTTGCCAACTTTAATAACTCTCATGCATTATAACAAAGGTTCACTGACTAAAAGCTCATTGTTCTTCCTCTCTAGAAATGTAGGATATGTAACGTAGTTGGTCTCATCAAGAGTCGTCAGTTCGGTGTAACCTCTAATGCCATTAATCCTAGTAAGTCCTCGTAAATTAAAACATTTGCTTGCCCTGTTTTAAGAATCATAATCGCTGCTCGAATTTTGCCATCTGGAGTGGAAATATCTAATTCATATAAATCATGAAAAATGTTTCTATGTATGATATTGTTTCAGATGGAATCAAGCTTGATTTCTTCGGATTGGCTATGAAACTTTGTTCCTACAGAACATTAAACACGGTCACCAGAATTCTGGGTAGTGCTTTACGAATTGCGTTCAGATATAACCAATTGTCTATATAAGAGGCTAGTCGGGTGTTTTACATTCTGGGATGTAATAAGTAACCCTTCGGAATACAGGTCGGATTAAAACAAAGAAATTGGTATACTTCCCCTTGTTTACAAAATAAAAGAAATTTGCATTTCAAAATCAAATTTTGGGATGTGCAGGTAAGCATCTGACATTTATGTCCAATCTCGTGGCTGATTCAGTCTTATTATTATTGATCAAGTGTCGATTTTGTAGTGCTGTTTTCTTAGACACGTGTTGAGTTTTAGAATGATAACTGGTCTTAATCCTCCTTTGGAACTACAACTACGTACTGTTAAAACTTTCCTCTGCTTGATTTTAAGGAACAAGATTTCTGCACAAAATCTGAACTAAAAGAACTAGTCGACTTTGAAACAAACGGTATCTTGAATTTGTTCCCAGGTTATTATGGGACAAAATAAACGTATCGCTAGTGACAAAATGCTCTTTTTTATAAATTGATAATCCCCCCTGATCTGCTATTAATTTTAAATGCGGACAATTGATTTCTATTCAAAATAAAGGATCGGCAATTTCCAACAACGTTACAAATTCTTCATA
This sequence comes from Mya arenaria, assembly GCF_026914265.1. NCBI lineage: Eukaryota > Metazoa > Mollusca > Bivalvia > Myida > Myidae > Mya > Mya arenaria. The sequence continues at coordinate 4,704,131 of NC_069136.1, read as the reverse complement.
ACCCAATGGTTCAATGAAACATACAATATCATTCGTATGAAACAAAGATATAATTTCCTGTGCTTACCATTACTTTGTTAACAGTGTTTGAATTGTCAAGAAGGCATATGCGCACTATATATAAATGTAAAACGACAAAGTTTCGTCCGGAACGTACTAATAATATGCAAACCTCCTCTTGTTAGTGAACCTTCTAATAAAGATACATTAACTACATGTAAGTTGTTGCTGATAATTAGCCTGGATACGAAAAGTGGCGGACGGACACAAGGACGAAGCGGCGACTATATGCTCCGCAGAAATATTTCGGTTAAGGAGTTTTGGGCCCTGAAATATTTTTAAAAAAAACACGCGTTCGATTTTGGCTGAAATAAAGTAAAAAAATCATATTGTAATAGCTGTATTTAACAATATAGCACCTATCATGAGTCGTCATTTAATAAATATTTTTATTCAAGGAGTTCAGGAAATATTTTAGTAAGCATGTCTTTGGCGAGATTCCTAACATGTTTTCCTTGAGTTGTATTTAATTGCGCATTACATAAAGACAGAGCCAGATTTTTTCAATCAAATGCATTTTCTAGTTAAAAATCACAAAAATGCCGAATACCACAAAGCATTCCACTTCGCGCACTACGTGCGTTTATTAAATGTTACAGTAGTATCTGAAATAATTTAAAACCACAGAAACTTTCGATCGTTTTTATGATCTGTATAAAGAAAATGCACCCTAAGCTGATATCCAGTAAGAATAATAACAAAATAAAAACTATTATTAAAGCATTTTTGATGACGTTACTTGCTGTTTTAATACGTTAAGAACCGAATGTCTTTATAATGCACCAAAGTCCCCGCTATTCCCCGGACCTGGGGGGACCGTGGTTACAATTAACTGGTGCATAACTGTTTTTCACGAAATCACGACGTTAAGATTTAGACTGGAAATGTTTTACTGTGATTCTATCAATCTGCTACAACGCCAATTATTTGCAGTAATTTACTTGTAGCATTTTAATAACTGATTTTTTTTTTATAAGAATGCATATATATTTTGCAATATTTAAATGTACATTGCATATTAATTTTACAATGTTCTTTTGTTCGTTACATATCCACCACGTTACAAGTACATGCTTTAGATATTTATCTTTAATGCTTATCGCCATAAGCGCATTTTGTTGTTAAAACGTCTTATTTATAAATGCATAGATGAAAGTTTTGTAATATTAACCAATTTATAGCCTTATGAATGTCACGTGGTAGATACTGACCAAAAGATATGGATTAAACATTCTGGTTTTGATAAGCGTCGTGGATACACCTCTGTTAGGATTTCCTATCAAAATTACAAAGATATATATTAACATTTTAAACTAGTGAAAAAAGAATTGTTATCACTGCTATTTATTATTACAATCAAATAAAACACTTAAAACTTCTATGCTGTTTTACTTTGAGTCTTTCGAAGTGTGCGTTGGACAAATTATAGTTCTAACAGCATTGCGTCATAGTCGACACATACAGTGTGCGACACCGTGTGTTCCGGACATAACTTTTACACCCCGTAACACGATAGTTTTCATCGTGTCATCAAATCTTCATCATGTAAACAAAATACAGTTGCCTTGCGAATGCGAATACGAATAGACTTGCTAGACTTTTGCCAATATAGCGGTTTACTTGCCAATTAGTTTGTTTACAAACACGTGGAGTGAGGCATTTTCTGTATGAAATAGAGCAATGTTATAGTACACAGTCATGTGTAATACAGCAAAATACATGATGGCTATACAAAACCGGAAACAGGGTTTAGCATGTGATAATATTATTTTGGGCATTTATATTATAAACATAATTATTCAGTCAGAAACACCATTTCAAATGATAATTAGATTATAATTATGGAGTCACCGTCTCATTTGTACATCTGATAACTTAAATTAATACATATAAACAAACATATAAATATGCTTCTTATTTTTAGAAAATATATTGAATTAATGTAATAAATAACACATAAACAAGCAACATATAAGCACCAACCGTTGCATTTCTCGCTTTTAATCAAATCAAAACTGTGTATTTTCTTATTATCACGTATTATCTTTTTTCACATATATTGTCCACATCTTATAACGATTTAAAACTCGATTCCTTTAACTGTTTTATTGATTTCCAATAATATTATTCGTGTGGTGCGCGGTAGGAATAATGTAAAATTGCGTTTGTTTATTGTCTGACCCTATGCAACGTGTAAAGAATTACTTTGTCTAATTAAATTGTGAATACATATGTGGAGTGATATCGTTTCTGACCTTAATACATAAAGAAATGTTGCGCTACACATGTTTATTATAATATTATTCGTAACTTATGCGAAAACCAGAAACTAGGGAATCAACTCCCTTTGTATGCACACTAACATAAATTATTATTTATTATTTTATTAACATTCTATACACTAGATATATTTACATCGTGCATTGATTTCTTGTGGATATTGAACTGAATAAAAACGTTTGAATAAACTAAACTAGGGAAATCGTGTGACCACTAAGAACTCAAACTAACATTGTAAGAAGTATTGTATTTTCATATAATGGACAATAAGCATTCAACTTATCATTAAGTCTTCCATGTCAGTACGCATTTTTCTTTAGACTTTACGAAAAGAAAATGGGCTTTTTTGTACCCTTGTTAGCCGAGTCTAGTTATCGGAGAAAAAGAAGTCGCTGTGTTGTGAGAACCATTGACATCATCATCATCATCATCATCATCATCATCACCACCACCACCACCACCACCACCTTCATCATCATCATCATCATCAGCAGCAGCAGCAGCAGCAGCAGCACCATTAGATCATCATCATTATCATCATCATCATCATCATCATCATCATCATCATCATCATCATCATCATCAGCAGCAGCAGCAGCAGCAGCAGTAGCAGCAGCAGCAGCACCACCACCACCAACAACAACAACAACAACAACAACAACAACACCATCATCATCGTCACCACCACCACCATCATCATCATCATCATGTCGTTGTTATGGTCATTATCATTGTCATCTAAAGTACGCCCTCAAAAATGAATATTTTAGCGATGTAGATAAAAAACTGCGTGCATGCAGCCTAAATATCCCTGTCGGCGTCCATGCCGTTCAAGACATTAACATGTGCCATAGCACAAATAATTATTATCAACTATCCGAGATGAAACAAAATAAACATATGTTACACAGCGGCAATAATATCACAATGCAATTTTACACTCCTTGTATGATATGCAATAGGTATGAATCGTCCAATTCTGTTTTTGTAATTCATATATATATATTTGTTATTTTTGCATCGGACATGCATATATATATATATATATATATATATATATATATATATATATATATATATATATATATATATATATATATATATATATATATGCATGTCCGATGCGTTGTGGGAACACCAGCGATGCTGCCATCTATAAAAGTATACAAACATATTGAGTAAAGCAATATGAAATAAATAATACCATATGAAATTCACATTGTTCTAGAACAATTTGATGTTTCTGATGTTTCCTATGTGTTGATTCCTTTCTCATAGTCATGGTTTGCAAACAGCGTCATCATAAAAGACCTGTATCAACAATTGTAACGAGCGACAAGCGAGGATTGAGCATGACTTATTCCGACTGACTGTTTTCTATTCAACATCAAAAATGTCGTTATTTAGAAAATGTCAATTTAAGAAGTGTTTCTATGTTTGCTTAGTTGTAAAAATTTGTTATTTTTGCTATTTTCTTGAATGTTCACGATACATTATGATATAACCATAACATTTTCATAAAAAACAATGGACGCCTACGGAGCCAAATAACCATAGTAAATAATTGTGAACAACCACTTTTGCCAATATCTACCCATGTGTTATCTACTTGAATAAATATTCTTTACGTATTATTTTTTATACTAATGGTTGTATGTGATTCGATCAATAAAATGTTTGTGTTTTTTCACATCCGTTTTGTTTGAATTGAACCTTATTTTCATTAGCTTCTACCTTTTTTGTTCATATTTCGTTGATTAAAAGGAACACTCGTTTCCACGTCATTGCGTTCTCGTTAACCGGTTTAAGTAATTCCGTTCAAAATATTTTTTCTGAAAATCCCGAGTATGCAACATTAACATTCATCAATAATTAATAGTTTGTGTTTTTATAGTTAATGGTCGTCACGGGGCGTTGTTTAGTTTGTTTTTCTGTTCCATTGGTAGGCCCTTTTCCCTCGTACATTTACTCAGGATCATTGCTGGGCTTGTCCCTATGTTTTCATTGACATTACTTTAAGCATTAATGTGAGAATTTTATGTGCATACACATTCATGAAAAATAAGCATATGAATTGCTAGAATAATGCAAATGAAGCATTTTTTCCAATTGATTTGTTTACAAACATGTGATATATTGTTTAACCAATAGAAATAGAGCAATGTTATATAACAGATGTGTAAAAATACGGATTTGCTCTATTGTAAGGCAGTCTAAGCACAATCTTATGTGATCGCCTCTGGTCGAAAAACCTTTTTCCATAACTGCGAAACAGTTAAAGCGTTTTTTCATGAAACGTTGCTGAAATGTTTCACTAATATTCAGTTCTTTTAACAAATTTATCCTTTTTTATTATAACGCATATTACACTGAAAGTGTCACTCATTTTGAACAAGACAGAATTTTATTAAATAGTTTAACTAACGAAAACAAATACAAAATTTTTAACACATGTTAAGTATGATTTTTAAGCAAACAATTATAACTTTATTTTTCAATGGATTAAGTCTGCGTACCAATCGTAAAATCATACGCGTAACATTTTATCTTCTAGCACTGGGCGTCTCACGTGCTTGGTACTCATCTTCTCCGTCTTCTACCAAATTTATCCACAGGAAACGAAAAATTAAATTTAAAAGTTTTCCACCATGGTTCTCTAGGTATTCTAAATCTGCTGTGCTCCTGATTAATATCTGCCATATTCGGTATTAAATTGAAATGATAAATAGAGACTAATGACTAATTTATCAAGTAACAAATTGATAATGTAACACTCTGGCTCTATTCAATTTAATATTTTTGTTTTAAAGAATCAATGACTCGGTTGATCTTTTGAAGGACCGTTATATAGTAATTTACTGACAAAATCAGGGTGGCGTTTAGATCTGAAGGACCGCCTTTTGACACATACAATATATTTACAGTATTGTTTTTGTTTATGTTACTGTTATAGTTGCCCTTCAATTAAAGGAAGCTAAGCCTACCTAATGTCAGAACTTGATAAACCCAGTAGCATTGGAAACAAGTCGAATAAGATTTGGCAAAACAAGTGTATCTTATTCAAACTATCATACAAGTATGAACGCTCTAAGCTAGTTAATTAAAAAATTGGCAACAAGCGTATGCTGATAACCGAGATTCCGAATAAAGTCATATCCAGAATCTATTTCCCTCAGTACAGCTGGTGTAAAAGTGGCACTCTTATTCAAAATCAATACATAAAACATACATTTTGAGTGCTTAACCTTTAACAATTTACTAAATAATGCATTTATGGAAAATATTAATCACACAATTGTAGCCGTGTGTTTGATTGCTGAACAAGTAAAAATATTAAATGATTGGTGAATGCTAAAAGATTTACTGTCGTCTCATAAAGTGGAAATACCGTGTTTTCTGTACCTTTTTTTCAAATTAAACTCGGTATCCTTTATAAGAACCATTGTTTCCGACATGTATTTATCCTTTTTTGTATATTAAAACATTTGTATTAATTGTGGAAAATCTTATTTAGGAGTAAGAGTGCGGCTGTAAAATTCCGCTCCGTACTTCGAACACAAAGTAGATACTCGCTTTTGTCTGTCTTTGAAAATGTCTGAGCACTTCATTTCTAATGACAATACGAGCAATACTGTCGGCACCACAAAAACGGGCTTAAGCTATACTTCCATTAACAGTTTCAGTGAAACCAGTTTGCTATTTTCATGATTTTTGTTTCCAAAGATATTTATATTTATTCATGAAAGAATGATTGTTTCAAGTAAACCACACCTTATAACAATAATAATTCTGTTGTAGGATCTTCGATGATAATCAAAACACTATCAAAAGTCGAAGGAACGACACTTCGCCGCTTGAATATATGTGTACACAATTGGTTATGTTCTGAAACATGAAACATGAAACATTTTTATTTGCTAAAACGCCTATTTTTTTACGTAAATACATATTCAATGGCGTTGTACAAATACATAAAATTTATGTAAAAGCAAGATAGTAGAAGCAATGTACATTATACTGCTAAACTGGTATTAGTTAAAAAGAAACATTCTGGATCCATAAACTTAAAACGATGTTTCCCAACGTTCTAAATAATAAACTTTTATATGATATTTAAAAAAAACTACATGGTTGTCATAATTTATTATGTTCACCTATTATTACGAGTTTTACTACACTATTTCTAATTGGCTTTTGTACCACTCAATGATCCATAATAATATTCTGTTTATTTGTATGTTTCTTTATCATATATATATATTTAGCAACGTCACTTATTTTGCCGCCAAACGACGTGCGGCAGGTATAAAACATTGACGTATACTGATGGAGGCGTTACGCCGAAACGTTTAAGATAATAAACTTAACGTGTTTGTGTGGTTTATTTTATTCATATTAAAAATTAAGAAGCAGTCTGAATAAATTCACGACTTAAGAAAATGTAAACAGTATTTTAAGACAAATTATGCGCTTATTGTGATACAAAGTAAAAATAAAAATAAAATGACTGTAAACGGTTCTACAACAACAACCCATTCGTGAAATAGTATTTTGTATTTATCCTTCATTTTTTTCACATTTTTTATTTTTATTTTCATGGACGTTTTAGTTCATTCAACAGTAGGAACACAACATATAAAACATGCAAAGTAATATTCATACGTACATAAAAGTATATCTACTCTATTGCATTAAAATCTTTACCATATCGAATTTCGGACACCTTGGTAATTTAAAAATACATTCTGTACATTTAGCAAACATAAAATATGCGTTGTAAATGGAGAACCATCAATTACGCATAAGTAATATTTGCCACGAACATTCATTATAATTAATTATTTTCTCACTTAACACAAATACAAAGGTTATTATACTGTCAAACTAAGTCAAATGTTTTGATCCAACATTGTTTTCTGTTTGTAAGATAACTGTAACTTTTATAGGAGTATTTTTTTTTCAAATAATAAAGAGTGAATTAATTAAATCACAGATAAAAACATTTGACAAAATGATAATAAAAAGGACAAACATTCTTCCTAATATCACGATACGGTATACACATACGCAAATATAGAATTAGTTGAATACAACTTTATTTGAAATGGTGAAACTGACGGCATGGTTGAACACAAAACAAACTTCAGACTAACATTATGGTCAATTTTACAAAAAGTGTCAGAATACTAATAATTTGAACGAAATATGTTGTTTCACATACATAAACGACAATAACGATTTATTTACATCCACATTTGTTTTGTCTCCGTCAGTTTTACGAATACATTGCATCATATTATGAACCACGACAAAGATAATATACCAATGTTTTTTTTACAGATACGAACGGGTATGCATATTATAAAATGCTACTTACAAGTTAGCGGTGTGAATAACAGTCATTGAAACATATTGTTATATTTTACCAATTACGAAAACTTGCGAATTGCTTTGACACATTTATAGTTTTGAATTTGTCTCGAATTGTTTGTTCTGTGGTAAAAATATATTAATTTACAAACTAAATTTAGATAAGTTCCGTCTTACATAATTACGACCGAAAACTTCTCGTAACAAGTTGGAAAAAATGCTAAAATTTAAATCAGAAATATCAAAACGAAGGTAAAAATTTACGTTACCTGACCTAATTTTGTATAAATAGGGCGATTTTAGCGGGTGATCTGCCCCAAATCACACTATAGGTGGCGCTGTTGTCGAGTAGGTCCTTTTTCCGGGTAGCCTCGGATTTGATCATTCCACCCATTCCATGGTTGTTTGACAGTTAGACATTGGATGTGATAAATCATGCCTGAAACAACTTATGTTGTACCATTTCGTTAACGAAAAAGGACGTCATAAGTTTCCAAAAGACAAATATCGATGAGATGCATGGTTGCACGCAATTTAAAGTGGAAAATTATAGTTCGAAATGTGGTCTCCTATGCAGTACTCGTTTTGCCATGTATTCTCTTCATTTACGTTAACAGAAGCTTCCTACTTGACACCAGAATACATAACACGGTTCTCATTACCAACACAAATATTGCCTCCCTCGAGGTAAACATCGCCGCATCTGAACCGTCGGCAATCACTGTCAACCTTGGCATCAGTGTTATCTCGGGTTTACAAGATGCTTTGTTCCCCTAACGGAAGGCAATATTTATATAACATACTGTACTGAAATTATCGTTGCCTGTTTTTTTTTAATTCAAATAAAAACTCATCCGTATTTTATTTTAGGATGTGGTAATTTTATTTCAACTAAATACTTGAATCGAAGAAGAGTGTACTCACAGTTCTACATTATGTTCATAATAAAGATAAACAAAAGCAATATTATGAATTCAACCTCGAAAAATGTTTCTTATACCTAATTTAAACAGACTAAATAATATAACGCTACTTATCAACCTTAACCTATATGCAATAACTAAACAGTCTAACCCTTTTGGCTCGAACTCGCTTGGCCCGATTTTCCCGTTAATTCGAACTGGATGTAAAGGACCGATTTCTCTCAACAGGATGTAAGAATTCCAGCTGGGCTCGAATTTCCTAAGGCTGGATGTCTTTACGCTGGTCTCCGGGAGTTCGATCAAACGGTGTTTGACTTTAATTTAAATTAAAAGAAAACACTTAATATTCGATGGAGAAATGCTCGAGAGAATGAGTTTTTATTAAGTTTTACATCAAAAGAATATCAAAACGAACTTATATTTTGAAAACTAATTTTTAACTTTATCCTGAATCTTAATATCAGGTTTAGAATGAATGTGTGTATTAAACCATTGATATCTATTTACATACATTCTTTTTTCATTGAGATGTTTTCTTTATATCAAAGTACAAACATAAGATATATACATGTAACTAATGTTTGGAGTCTTGACTAGTTGTCGTGTCTGTTGTTTTGTGATGTTTATTATGTATTTATTCTTTAATAACACTGTTTCTGAACTTGAACCAGTAGTTACTTCCTTTGTTTCCGATGACAGTTCCATGGCGGTAACACCAACCAGTGTTGATAAATGAATTACTGACATGTGTTAACAGTTTGTGCTTTGTCCAGTTTGTTTATGTTATGTAGGGGTTACGTCACAGACTGTAAAATACTAGTATTAAGTGGAGTTGGAATTTTAGTAGAACAGGGCTTATTCAAAACGAGAGAAATATCATCTTGTTTAACTCTGATTTTCCGTAAGGCCATTGTTGCCTTGAATATGGGCAGTATTCGCTTATGTGAGCTACTTTTCCGTCTCGTAGTTAGTTGGGCCGAAAAGCCCCTTTTATCTACAGCAACTTGTAGGGCTGACAATATGTCTCCGACGTACGACACTGAACATCCACTATCAATTGTTGTGTACTCGAATCAGTGTAAATGTGATTAAAATGGGGCATGTTAATTTTAACCGACACGGACGATTTAAGAAGAGAACATCTTGATAATGACGGCTTGAATTTGCGAGTTGTTTCATTTTAGGAACTCTAAGAAAGTAGACTAACTGATACATACATATTTTTTAAACGAATATTGAATTCAAAAAACGTACCTTTGCCATTCGTTCGCTCGTATCTGTTGAACACTTGTACTGTATGGGTGTGTAAGTAACAGCTAAACACTGAATACCGACCAGGCGTTAAGCCAGTACAGACCTGTTTAGTGAGCAAAATGGCAACAATGGTGATAATTATTTCAAACATTCTCGTTTTTATTCATTTTTAATGATGAGAATATTTGTGTTTATGTCAAAAAGGTAGCTTGAAAAGGGGAAACAAGTTATATACTAGTATCTTTATACATCTTAATTATTTTTATCAAACCAAAATTCAATTACCTCCTTGTTGCTGTTTAATAAGCACAGACCTGCAATGGCGGAATTAATATCCAGACAAGCTAAATTATGTGCATGCGTTCATAAAAATTAAACTGATAACCACTTCAGATTTGCTTACGCCTTTGTATTTAAATATTGAACAAACGTTAACAAATGTGTTACGTGGATACATGTGCAGTAATTAAGTCTTGTGCGGACAGTTATTTCGGAGCCTCATTTCCGGTTATTTGAAACAAAAATCAAAAGAAGTCTAGAATGTAAGTTATAATCTGAAAGTAACGTATTATTTACAAACGTTGCAAAACTTGGTGTTGTTAATAAGGAAATCGACTTGTCCTTGCGTGAAACCTATATATGCTATGACTTTGCAGTTTATAAATTTCCCACAAATAATCAAATGGATAATTAAATCCATCTTGCCGTCAACAATAGTAACGATGACTACGGTTAGTTTGTCCTTTGACAGGCATGTGATCTAGAATCATATATAATAGTGCTGCATACATGCGAAAATATGGTTTCCAATTGTATATGATTTTCTCAACGCCATTTGCATTTGATCATAGGCCACAGTGTATGGCAGCCGGTCTTCCGAGCAAACTTTGTTCACGATTTGAAGCCGGGAAACAGGCAGGTAATGAATTGTGCATGGTTTCCTTCATGCAAATATGTTGACCTATTTTCCGCCTAGTTTTCGATGATGATGCCTGACTTCACTGATTATTTCAATTTCCCTCTCCGAATCCCCGAAGTGTTATTCATACGAAGTATTTATATATGATAAGAACATTTTCACACATCTCATGTACTAAAAAACACACCACAATAAATTTCCAAGCATTTTTTCTCTATTAAATTCAGAGTGATAATGAAAAAGCTGTTGGCGTCTTTCCAAGTCCATGGTGACCTTCTCTATGCTTTATATTGTGGATGGGGCAACTAGAACATGCCGATCATATAGGATAAAAATGACTCCTCGTTTGACTAGTTTTCTTTATAAACTTTAAACTAATGAAATAATTATACTTTGCAAAACAGCAGTGATCAGTCATTTAAAAGTGAAACATACTTAATTACAATTAGTGTATGTAACCCCCGCAAACTTTACTAATGAACGCACGAGAATATAGCCAGATCACTGACCGTTGTGATATCGACCGCTTTGACTACCTAGGGCCGTCAAGTGAATCAATACAATAGCAAGGAAAAACGAGATGTATTTGTGTAAATGCTATGCATGAGATATACGAATTATGAGATATATTTTGTACAACAAGTATAATATTATTACCTGCAGTTTATTTGCCTTTTTGACGTTCTAAGTTGACCAGGTGTTTGATTCAGCATACATGAAATGTAACATAATGCCATCATTTCCAAAACGTGAATTTTGCAACCCCAATAAATTGAGTGATGTTGCTAAATACTAACGGTTTAATTTTCGAAACCATACTCTGTCTGTAGTAGATTACAATTGCAGTGGCATCGTAGAGTATAGTCGGGTAGTCTTCCGAAGTATGAATCTTGCGGCATTTGCCATTGGAAGGATTCGCTATAATATATTTGCACTCCGTCTTGTTAAGAAATGTCTTCACATCCAATAACATGTTTTTGTTGGGATAATTCTCACTTCTACATTTGCATATTCGGACGTGGAATACGCAACTCATTACATTGACCTGTCCTTTGATCTTTTAGTATTTCGATGTCTGTCACTGTGCTTTTCCTGATGAATGACTTGAAAGATATTTAGCTTCATCATCTTCAGATTAACTTGAAGTGTAGGAATGTTCATGTTGCTCATGTCCCCATTTGGCTATTTTGAGGTACACTAATAAGCATCTCAAACGCGATTGACAAAATGAGGTCACAAACGCTGTCTTGGCTATCGGGCGTATGCTCGCACATACTAATCAGGAGTCCTCAGTTGTAAGTTGTCCTTCATACGCATATTTGGATTGGGAGCCTAAAAATGCTTTTCCACTATTTAAGTCACGTTTCCTCCAATCAAAGAGTAATTCATTTTGTCCGTGTTTATTTAAGTGAACGGGATAAAACGTGTTTTATAGTATGTTGCAATTGTTGGTAGTTCGATAGCCATAATTATAATAACATGCGAAGAGAAGACATACCACGGCACGCGAAATCCCGTCGTACGTTTCCATTTCGACGTTTGTTGGAAGAGATTTTTTTTAAAAGTCCATATTTGTTTTTGGAAGTGTCTTAGTTCTATGTGCAGACAATCATAAAATGATTAATGTATTTGAATTAAGTATCAAATCATTGTATTTACTGTCATTATGTTCTGTCTATGTTTACAAACAATATATATTACCACTATATATTATATATTACGTTAAATAATGACATTGTTTAATGCTTACAACGTTAACGTATTGTTTGATATCAACATATGCATTTCTCCGGCAAAGGTAAAGCCTTATAAACAGACTGCCCGTATTTTGACTACAATGAGTTAAAGAAATATTAAAAACTAAGCAAAACTTAACATAGATACCAAACAAACTGAAATGCATTTTCAACAAAACTTACTTTAATTTCAGATGACGCTTTCAACAGTGGGTAAATGTGTTGACCAGACATACCGTGGAAGAATTGTGAAACGCCGCAAGACAATTGAGGAAAAGAATGTGCACGTACCTGGAGAAGAACGAGAAGTTCTTGGAACCAGCGAAAGTACTCGGGTGCAAGTCGTAAGTAAGTAAGACAAAATTAATAGATTATTTCAGTGCAAATATTGGTCATGCAAATTAAAAAGGATCCAACAAAACAGCAACAACAACAACAAAACCCTCTTAGCTACAAGACATTATCCTACCTCAAATGAATGCGATGGGGCGGTATAAACTGTTGATAAAACACAAATATTGTTTATATTCTGCTGTCTGAATGTCTGATGCAAATTGGTTCCCTTATGTGTTTGTAGAATATTTGGTATTTGAGTTCAACGTTAATTTATATACCAATTAAATCTGATACAAAATTAACAAGGTAAAACTACTTTATTGTTGATCATATGCGTTATTGGTTTATAGGAGAACACGATAAATCACACATGGATGCCTCCGGTGATTCATCCGCAATTCAGCCTTCAGATATAGTAAAGGCCCTCGTCATGGCTTCTGATTTTGACATGCCTGAACTGAATCGTGTAGAGTTTGCAAGGACTCCTTCTGGTAATAAATATTTTTTTAGTTGCATAGTTGCATTTCATTAACCTATTAGGTAAGTATTGTATTGATTCAATGCAATAACATGGTATTGCCTTATGACAACATCTGGTTATTTACATGTACATTGGGTACATAAAGAATGGATATGTAAAACTCTTATATAAAAAATATTTTTAATAATTCATTTTCTAAACATATTATCACTTATCCACAAAGTAGTTAAAACTTTAGAGAACAATCCAGTTGTATAAACGAGTCATTTGTAAAACACAACTTTATCATTTGTCTATACTTGTCTAGACGACGAGGATGCCGAGGCTTACGAACCGATCTTTGACGAATCAGAACTTCCACCTAGGCCAGTAAAGCACAAGAAAAAGAAGTCAAAAGACGGGAAAACATTAAAACAGTCCTCATCAGACAATGAAAAAGCAAAAGCTGAACGAAATAAAACGATTATAATAATTGAGGGACATCAACAATCTAAGATATGATTCCTCAGATATTTTCTTACATACAATAAAATATGTGTGCTTTGTTAGTGGTTTCATTTACAACATGTTATACTTGTGGTGTTTATTGGGTGTTTGAAAACTTGAAATTATTTTTACAATATATTTTTAAAAGCAGCGATATTATCCTGATATGTTGCTGTATATTACACAATATTTTGTATTTAAATATAACTTGTGAAATGTTTATCGTGTTTAAAATCAACTATTATAGGATAATATTGCATACATTTAAGGGCATAAGTAAAGAACTAAAGTAAAAATAAAAATTCTGTTAGTGAACTACTACTACCTAACCTTCGAAAGTTACAGATCTTGAAGACGGTATATATTAGCTATATTGTTTATAATATTTTAATGTGCATACATTTAATAATTTTTAACTTTTTTTAAAAATACAAAATGAGTCGCACTTGTTGGCATAACAAGTCATATAAAAACGCGCTTGTGGGCAAAGGGAGGCGACTACAATACAAACAGTTTTCTTTGAATATTGGAGATAGAAGTTACTCAATCAAAGTGGTAATACTACAAGACGTTATGTTTTCATATAATAATTAATCAGTTATAATAAATATAACGTATCAAATTATAAATCTGGTAATGGTTGCAGTAATTATAATTGTTCTTTTATAACAAGTGTTGTTTTTTAAAAGATAGACGCAACGTATTATTCCTTATACATCCTAGTATACTAATATACCAGACGAACATTCTTTAAATTGTTGAACAAAGTCATAGTTAGTCATGCGTGAATGCATTGTAGCATGTAAAGTATCTTTGTATAAAAAATAGAAACAACAACATTTGTATATCGGACGATTGCAGAACACGGTTTCATTTTTTTACCAATAATTAATAAATATTATGTTAACTTCGGTACTTTGTGCTTGATGGAAAATAAAATTCAAACAACGCGATGATATATCAGTTTTTCTTTTTCTATTTACATGAGTTTTTTTCTCGTTGAAATCGTTAGGTTTTGTCTTTGAAAAAATGACAATGTGCTATAACATTGTTTTGTTCTTCGGAATGTGAAAACTGTAAAGAAAACAAACTGATGAGAAGTAATCGCCTTTAAAATACATGTTTTATTTAAATTGTATTCAATACTGTAATACCATTTGTTGCACGATAATGCAAGGGAAGCAACTTCAATTCATAAAGTTAGTGCATATTTCATTGAATAATGTCAATTATTCAAGTACTACTTTGTTAAAAATAACAAACGTATCCTTAAATGTTGATGAATTTCTTACATTATTTTTTATTAAATATAACATGTAACACGTAATCCTTTTTTTTCAACGAAATATGATTTGAAAATAATGCATACTTTTATAAAGGGCATAATAATAGCATATTCAGTCGTTCAATTTGTTAGTGAACTACTACAACCTTTCCATCGTGTGGTGCTGATCTTGAAGATAATTTATTTGACCTAAATTGTATATTGTATTCGTTGTGCATAAATTTAACAATCTATAACACTTTTCAACTACAAAAGTGTCGATTATATTTTTCAAATACAAAATTTGTCGCTGTTATTGCCCTTACTAGTAATATCGAAATCGCGCTTGTGGCCCAAGGGATGTTACTACAATACGAAGTATATTATTCGTAAGCCAAGGATATGAGAAATTCTATCAATGCATTTATACTACAAGAAGTTGTGATATTATAATTAATAAGATACTATAAATTGAATAATATAACATTTTAATTCTGCTTGGAATTTGTATTAATTATAATTGTTTGATGATAATTTTTTTGTTCTAAAGAACTGGTTGCAACAAATCTTTGCTTATCAATACTTATACTGTTTTATACAATGCAAAAAAAATCGTTGAACTAAGTCACATTTCATCATACCTAAATGCATGGGCACATTTAAGTGTCTCCTTATGAGATTAATAAATAAATATTAACACGACTTCTTCCGGCCTATGGCCGACTCAAAACACCGTAAATTCCTGTGAAATAAATAAACAAGAACTGGATATATTTACAATTCACATAGGTCATTTTAAATGAAACTAGACATACCATTGACCATTGTTAAGATTATTAAATGAAACTAGAAATCTTTTAAGCCATTTTAGGAAGGTCGAATCAAACAAATAAGTATTGAATAAGTATCGAATATGATCATCGGGAAATAGGTTTGAGGTTGTTACAAGTTGAAGATACGTATTTATTTTTCGCTAACGAGTTTTTTTCAGAAAAACAAGACAGATGATATGTCAAAGCAAAACACAACGAGAGGATTGCTAAAATATGCTACAAACGCGGTATTGATATGGCTGACCGATAATCTTAGGTCAAGGTTGCCATACGCCGTATTGGACATAATTAAGTCAAATCATCTCCAGGTGAAACGGGTTCAGTATCTAAAAAAGTGTTCAAGTTATGAAGTTTATTTCGTTTACGCCTTATACTGTATTGCATCTCTCTTCTTCTTCCTGAGTAATCAATGAATGCGTATCCATTAGAAATCAACAACTTAATGCTAAACTATCTATGATTCCATAAATATAATGGCTTATACGGAACTCCTTTCGTTGCTATGAACAATCGTATGAATTGATGCAATCCAGTGAAAATACTTTATATACCGTATAAAATAAAACATCAATTGTTTATGTTTAAAACATAGTATAAATCTTAAGGCCAAATTTAGAACATCCACTCTCACTCACACTTCAACCACATTCACGTAAGGGACGATCAAGTGATCACTTCATATTCACAATCCTCGCTAACACTCCACTTCATCAAATGACGAATGTAGTAAATATACATGTATATAATTATTATCATATCGGATTATCTGTTTGATTATGGGTGCAGAGAGTATACAACTGTCAACGAAAACATATGTTTATTTGAGATCTGTGTAGAGTATTACTATTGTTGGATACGGCGACAAGCAAGCGCCAATATTATTCTGAATGTGAAAATAACATTTTAAAGGAAAAAGTTAATAAAGTAATAATAATAATAATAATAATAATAAAAATAATCACAAAATTTAATTCATAATAATGGCGGTATTATATATACCCTCAAAGTGAAAAATAATATAAAGTAAATTAATTTCATGTCCAGAAAATGGCAAATATTCGTCTAGTTCGTCGGTAGATGCAGATAACGAGGAATAACTGTGTTCCGCTCAACCGCGTCAATTGCGTTGACTTGAGCGCGCGGTTAAATGTTGTTGTCATTTCCGGCGTCCATGTCATCATCGCTGACATCATCTATGTCGTCAGTGTCACCTTCGTAGTCTGTCTTACCATTATTGAATATGTTCGCATTATTATGGAAATCAGCAGTGGCAATGATAACATTGATGACAGTCTGATTTTAAGTCTCAGACCCATAGCCAACCAAGGGAAGCGCGTTTTCCATACATCAAACATACGTTCGACTGAATTTCTTGTCCTTGCATTTGTGATATTGTATTTTTGTCTGGCCTATAATGGGGTGTCTGTACCGGTGTCAACAGGAAATGCCTCAGCGCATAACCAGAGTCACCTAGAAGCGTACCCAGATGGACCAAAGCACATCTGCATCAGCATCATCACCAACGACAACACCAACAAATATTCTCAAAAGGCTATATTGTTTTAGCAATAAGTACATACACGTATAAGAGTCACCTTACGGATAAGACGGATTGAAGACCTAAGCTTTTTTCTTATAAGTGATTCAAGAAGAAAAATAATGCATTATTACAACATTGTTGTAACAGCTTTTATAGCAAATATATTTTGGCGGAGTAATTATTAAGTGATATCAGTTACTTTACCAGTAATGACGTAAATAATACAGGTTTTAAAATTGCACTATCACAGAAATACCGTTTTTACATTTTTTTGTCTTGGAAAGAGCAAAATTTTGCGTAAATATCTGCAAACTAATGATAAAAGATTGCTTACAAAAGATCAGATCGCAGATTTTCATATTTCCATTCGAAAAATAACTTTTTATGGCTAACGGTTTAAGAAAAATGCATATGACATCAATTTTTGAACTTCTGATAAAAATCTGCGATCTATTTTTTTGTCAGCAGTCTTATATGATTGGTTTCAATGCATTTTCGCAAAAAAAAGTGGCTCGTTCCATGACAAAAATAAAAAAGTTGTCAAAACGTTCAATCTGTGAGAGTGCAGCTTTAAGGTTCATGTTAAAAAAACGGGGACAAAACTATATACTTTAATGTGTGCCATTTTCAAAGAGTCTACAAAGTCGACTGCAATTGAATATTTTGCTGGGATGTACTGAACCTGGCCAACGGACAATGATGTTGATAAAACGTTTAGTTTGTATCATACACAGCTTGAATGTTTATAGAAAAATAGCCATTATTGTTCCTGTACAACTCTGCTTTATCGCCTCCTTAAATAAACGTGTCTATCTAAATAAATTCTTAAAATTTATAACACAAAAATTTCAACCACTAACAAAATATTTGTAAATATTTTAATGCATTTGATATGCAAGGGGGAGAACCCCAACACACCCCTGACCTCAAAGCTACCAAATATTGAGCCAAGAAGGAATTGCTACAGCTCTGTTTGCATGACGTTCGAGATCACCACGAATCAAAACAAATATGTGATGGACACATACTTTTGAAACTCTAAATTTATTAAGAAATCCACGTTATTAAAGTATCCCAATGGAGTTTCCCGATCTCTTAAATATTGTCTGGAAACGCTAATTTCGCTTATTTGTTCCAAATACCTGATATATTCCATATATTTTACTTGTCATGTACATATAACACTCGCATTCATTCAATTCGTATTTACAACCTGTCCTCGATTGTTCAAGTGGCCTTGCCGAGCACTCACAAATGTCCCAACTATGAGAAAACACTTGAGTTACACTCACATCTGTGAATACGGATATACTTTTCACTCGAAAATATCGGAACCGTTATGTGATTACAAAATATTAACTAATTGAGTGTGAAAGAGGTTTGCTGTTCTGAATTCGGCACTTAATATTATTATTATTAAGTGTAAATAAAGTAACCATATTGAAATAAGAAACTATATTATGGCCAGTTTTTTACTTGAACGAAGAATTATTAATTCCGATTTAATTCCCCAATACGTGTTTCTTAAGGCAAATAATCCTGCCACGAGGAAATTTACCCGTTAGCGAATTATTCGAGTGTTAAATATTTTGCCGTTTTTTTCTGAATAACACAGGCATTATTCGCGGGTAGTTTTCTTTTGTTTAAAAAATCTTGGGATATAGCTGGATTATTTGAATGATGAGAATGTCAGATCGATTCAAAATGGCTTATTACTTGCTACGTCATCAGCGAGTAGTTAGAGACCGGGTGAACCCAATTAAATCAATGTGATGATGCATATTTTGTATATCGATATCGGCTTCCAAAGGACGCTGTTTTAGAACCTTTTGGATTGCTAGATATATAGATTTTCAAAATTATTTGTGTTGTGTTTTCAATAAAAATGTGTACTGCACAATATGATATTTATTTTATATCTAATTATTTATACAATAAACAACTGGGTCATTTATATGAACGTCAATATGTTGGGCTAATATGATGTGCTTTGGAAATATTACATTTATTGATCGTATGATCCTTTTACTCATAGGCGATACATTTGGAATCAGTGTTTCGAGGGTCTCGGACGTTGTGAAGAAAGATTCAGGCTATAAAACGTCCCTGAAGAAAACATTCATAATATTTCCCATCCAGCAACATCGTCGCCAAATACAGGTATGCGACAATACATCAACGAAAGTATGAATAGTACTGTTTTCTTTTTTATTATTTTTTATATTATATGTATTGTTTGTTAGAATGCCATTAAACGAAACATTTTAAAACGATGAATTATATGTCAATGCAATGGATAATAGGTTTTAAAATCATCAACATAAGTAATTTAGTAGAGTACATGTCACAAGAGTATCAAATGGAATACATGTTTATGTATTGCAAGGTATATATAAATATATAATTAACTTTTTTTATCATTGGATATTATAAAATTTTAACTAATACGTTACCGTGCATTGAACTCTGTTTTCACTTGCTTTTAACATTCTTCCCTTTTGGAAATGGTGACGGCGTCCGTTCTTTTATTCTCAATACACGTTTTATACTTATCGACAATATCTAAAATAACATTTTTCTCAAATTGAGAGTAATGTTTACCTTTTCGCTCCGTATTTATAAATCAAAATTAGTCATGTATCAAGATGTACTGCAAATGATACCATTAACCTGTGCAATGTTACACTTTTAAGGTTGAATGCTCATAACCCAGTATACATCTTGGATTTGTAAATTTTAAGAAAAGACGCAGTGCGAAGAATTCCGGATTACGAATAACACTCGAATAATTCTCGAGTTTACAATCCCCGTATTAACCCAGAATTAATTCGCCGGTAGAAAAACTGCCCATCCTGTTACTTGTTTGAGTATGTTTAAGCTATACAGTATTTAACTATGGTATCATATCGATGTATTTTGGTACTTTTTATTGATGTTTGATTTTGAGGTAACGTAAGTGGGCAATTTATGATCGGTGTTAATATGTTTAAAGACAGACAGTTTATTTCGACTTGTACAATGTACATCGTCAGCAACACATATGTTTATACTAGTCAATGTCAACGTGTATGCATAATAACAAACAATGTAAAACTAACAAGTATATATAAATACAAAAAAATCATCTGTCTAAATCAGAGGATGAACAAATATTACAGTATTCAGTTCTAACATTAATTATCGTGGATCTTACTTTAAGCGAATAATTAACAAACAGACATAGTTTAATAAGCTCTATTTTATCATTTGATTGCAAAAGTTGTAAATATTTAAATACAGACGGTCTGGTATAATAGCATTTCTTAATATATTTTTTCTATAATCATTAAAAGCTTGACACACACAGATAAAGTGAAATTCATCTTCAATATAATTGGAATTACAACAAAGACAATATCTTTGGTTTCGAACAACATTATTTCTAGCGTATCTACCAGTCTGAATATGGAGTGGGTGCACGGAGAGTCGCAGTCTGCAAAAGAAAAATCGTAAACTTTGGGATATAATGTCTAAATAACTCTCATATTCAAGACTAGTCTTAAAATTTCTATACATATCTAGTACCGTGCTTTTTTTTTTAAAGTACCATACCAATCTTGTTTAAAAGCATCATGTATTCTCAACATCAATATTGTAAATATCGTCATAAACATGACTAAAACCAAAATCATTTAAAATCTTTTTTATGTTGTACACCCAATTACGACAACCTTTGTCACAATCATTCTTAGCTTGTGTTTATATAGTTTTGATAATAATATTATCAGTGGTAGCAACCTTAAACCAATATGACACTATACGTACATATCTTTGAATATATAAAGGAAATCTTCATAATTCGCCATAAACAGTGGCATTGCAAGTATTTGTTTTCACTCTTAATAATCTTTTATAAAACTTTAAATGAATTCTTTCTAACTCCTTAGATTTTGTGTAGCCCCAAACCTCTGCCGAATAATTTAAAATAGAACCAACAAATGCGTCAAATAATTGACACAATATTTTTGGTTTCAAGTCGTACTCTTGACATTTGCAAAATAAAATATTCATTGCCTTAAGGGCTTTACCAATCAAATGTTCTTGGTTAAGGCAAAAACTGCCAGTATAATTAAACACAACACCTAAATAATTGAAGTCGTTAACAACGTGAATATCGTGGCCATTATAAGTTCATTTTTCATTGGGCAATAACCCACCTCTCTTACGAAACACCATAATTTTGGTTTTATCAGTATTAACTTTTAATCCCCAAGTGTTGCAGTAATTTGCTAAATTATCCAAATGGGTTTGAAGTTCATCAGGAGATTTATCTACAATGGCCATGTCATCAGCAAATAATAATAAAATCAATACAATATCATCTATGTGTAATCCTAAATTAATATCGCTTTGCAAATATAATTCAATATCTTCTACGAATAGAGAAAACAATAAAGGGGACATAACTTCCCCTTGGCGTAAGCCTACAGCATAACTAAAATAATTAGAATATGATGATAATGATTTAATGCATGCTTTAACCCTTTGATACATGTCCCGAACAATTCTAAGTATTTTCCCTTGTATTCCACATTTATACATCTTCAACCATAATGCATTTCTATAAATAGTATCAAAACATTTCATCATATCGACAAAAATAATATATAGTCTTATATTTTCAAACAAATAATTTTGTATCAGAGATAACAGTATATAAATAGCATCTATTGTAGAGCGCCCCTTTCGAAATCCGAATTGAGCATCCGAAATAATATTATGTTCTTCACAAAATGTTTCGGCACGCTTATTTATAACAGTGGTAAATAATTTTGATAAACAGCTTACTAAAGTAATTCCCCTGTAATTATTGACATCAGATTCTGAACTCTTTTTATGAAGGGGAATAATAATACCTTCTGTCCACTGCTCGGGAAAATGACCAGAATAAATGCGAAGATAATATATCTACAGTTTCGATAAAATATTCATTCAACAAATAATCACTGCCGTAAGCCTTACATCGTTTCAATGACTTGACAGCATTTATAATTTCTTGTATAGTTATAGGCTCATCCAGTTCAGGAAAAGAATTATTTGGAACATTAAAATCATTATTATTATTAAAATCTTCGGCATCGTGATTAATATCACCAAACGTGTTATTACTAAGTGTTTCAAAATATTCCCGAAATTCCTTTAATGGTATTTTGTTTGATTTATTAGAGGATTTAGACTTAAAATGTTTCCAAAAGTCTCTAGGTTTGCTCTTTCTTAAGTTTTCAATATCACTCATTCTCTTTTTATAATCAATATTCTTCTTTTTACGAACAATATTCTTATAATAAGTTTTCCGATCACATAAAATCAATCTGTTAGCATCTGATTTATCCTTATTGAAAATTCCTAGTGCTTCTAAATACAGATTTTGTGAAATAATACAGTCGTGATCAAAACAGTTCTTATTACTATTTGTATAATTTGTAAAAAATACTTAATCTTTAAAAAAACATTCTTTAGAAAACAATGGGTCGGCTACACTCCGTATTGTGTTTGTAAACATAAGCAACATATTATTAACAGAGTCTTTACTTGAGCAATCTGCGCTATTAACAATGTTATTAAAAGTAGGTAAATTTGCAATAATCCCGGAGCGAAACTGCTCCCGAAAAGATACGTTCCATTTATATTTAATTTCTGAGCAGTTTTTAGTATCAGGTAAATATAATTTCCTACGTTTGAGTAAAACGAATTAGAAGGAAATTAATTTCCCTTGTTTATAATGAAATAACCGCCAGGTGGCGATTGATAAGCACGATGAATTCGTGCGAATATGAATGTAGAGGCATTCAGCTTTGGGGAACCGATCCGTTCACATCGATTCAATTGATTGTTTAATTTGAGGTCGTACCGGGTAATATGCAGCAGTCCGTGTTTACTGAATAGGCCGTACAAAGAATGGTTTAAATCCTCGTGCAGAGGGTAAGTCGTATTGAAAATACTTTTGTTGGATTTATATGACATGACGAATTACATGTATGATAATACAATATATTATTTAATATATGTTGTGGAAAAGTGAAAAATTAAGAAATGATGAGTTAATTCAGTTCATATATACTAGTGAGAACATGTTCTTTGGTTTTTAAAGGCATCTTTAAATTTGTGCTAGAGAAAATATTTCAGCTATTTTCATATTTAGTGCTTCGAGTTTTACTTATAAAGAGTGTTTTTCCTTGACATATTATCAAAGAATATTTAGGTGACATTTTTATTTATGTTTTGCGAGCTACACGTTGGAGAAAGATGCAAAACAATGAAGTCGGGGCTACAGTATTCCGCGGTTCAACCACGTGGGTGTGAACGCATGAGCTGGTCAAGCTGGTCATCTCGTTACAACTGTTTTGGGTTTATGTCATCGCCTGTTTACGTGCCACGCTTCCGGTGTATTTCCCTCGACTGTTGGGGTTTTCTGTTATAATATCACCAGACAGCGTCAGCCATAGTTGTGGCCATACAGGCAACATAAAAGATAAGTATTATAAATAAAATTCAATCATCTCTTAATTGAAAGAGAAATATTTGAAGCAATGCTGTTAAATCTGCAAAGCATTACAAGTTATGATACTTATGGCAGAGCCATTGGCTTTAAGTTCAATGATGAGGTGTATGGAACGTTATGGAGTCTGTCCGTGTGTACGCCAGTTAAAAATTATTAGATATAAAATGAATTCATATACTCTTTATTCAATATTCAGTTTGTAAATGGTGTGATACTACCGACATATTCAAGTACTTACTGTTTCTAAAAGTGTATATACATTCATTTTCACAATATTTCAAAGTCGATGGGAAAGGCATTTCTAAGTTATACGCAAGGCTTATCAAAAGTAGTAAGTTTTTAAATAAAACTGCTCGCAAAATGTCATGAAAGATTGCATGGGCAAATTTGGTATGCTCAGATTTCATATATATTCGTAAAACAATTATATTGCTTACGAAAAGAGTTTTTGGATTTGAAAGATAGTGTTATATTTAATAGTATGCTTCAACTTTTCAACTTTTATTTTCAAATGCTAAGTTCCGCATTATACGGAAAACAAAAGCAGACATTTTATACAAATACAATGTTCATATCACGTAATACAATGGAAAACGGCTATACATAAGTATAGAATGTTAAATACAAACAAACACTTTAGTGTTATAGAGAATCATAAAAATACACACATATATATAAGTAAACTTTTTAGAAATAATAATGCCGCGCATAGATGCAGCTTCGGCACATGCAAGTATGCAAAATATAAACATGTTTATTAAATATAAATGTGACAAACATTGCGGTACCATAGACTTATTGGACTAAAAAATAAAAATCAGAAATTTATGGAATGTATACGTGTAAGAAGCTACAGAAAATGAGTTGTTTAACGCATATTATGAAACAGGATTTATACAAACAGCTATGTTTCATGTTATATAACAATGATTTAACAAATATATACAATGCTATTTACAACTGTTTGCAGTGTGTACCTATCATATGTTGACATATTAGTGAAAGAAATAAAAATAAATAATGCTCAAATAAATAAATTATCAAATTGACTAGATACTTTCATTGTTATGGTTAGTGATTGTTTGCTTTATGAAAAACTAATACAAATTATAGGTGTGAGTATATCTATTTAGCATAAGTATCTACTACAAAAAAGATAAAATGTGGATAACAAATTTGGTTAGTCATTTATGATATTTTCACACCTACACTTTGTCGTATTTTAAAAACTTGCCGAAACCGAAACACAACGATTTAAAGGTGCTTTTAATCAAGAGTTTATGATGTGTTGATCTTTTTTTTTTCTTTCTTTTTTTTCTATTCCAAAATGAATTCGTTTCTAACTTTGATTTTTCATTGAAAAGTAATTTATTATTTTATGACAAAAGATACTTAGTTTACGAATGTCCTCCTTGTTTTCGTTGTTAAACAGTTCTCTTAATTTCTGAGTATTAGGTCTGTTATAATAATATCTATTAAGATAGTTGTGCCTCTCATTTGAAAAAGTATTACATTTGAACAAATAGTGAAACTCATCCCCAACATCATCACAGTTAACACATTTTCTATCATTTATGACAGTGTTATTCCATCTACCCGTTTCTATAGGTAGTCTATGATTTCTGGTTATAAAGGACAATAATGATTTAGTTAAATTTGATGATAAATCATTTATATAATTACTTTGTGCAAAATTAACTTTTACAATTTTGTAGAAGTTCGATGCTGAGGTTCTGTCAATATCAGAGTGCCATTGTTGAATAAAACTGTCATTTAGTTTTTGGTGCATAGACTTTATAAGCCATTTACTATTACTAAAACTGTGGCTATACCATATACCCGAGTAACCGTTATTGCAAAGTATATTTTTAACATTTTCGAACCACGGTGATTTAACACGTCTTTGTGAAACAAGTTCATTAAGTATAACATACAATTTTGAGTTTAGTTTCATTACTTGACTGTTTTCTTTGTTGTCAATCATTCGAGCCCAGTAAGATACAATTCTCGTTTTTATGTTGGATGCCGATTTCTCCGTATACCATATAGTTTGGTGTAGATTCTTTTAAGTTGAAAATATATTTGTAAAATTTCAGTTGAACCCTTTCTAAGACATCAATATTTCCAAAACCCCAAATTTCACATCCATATAATAAAATGGGTTTTACACATTTCTCAAAAAGATCAATTTGAATATCAAATGGTAGTGTGAGTTTTTTCTAAGTAACGAAAACATGGCTTTTGTAGCTTGGTCAGCTAAATACTTTTTTGTTTTAATATTTGATCCTATCCTCGATAAATACAACCCCAGATACTTATATTCTTCAACTTGTTCTAAAACAATGTCTCCTATTTTGAAATTCAGATTGTTCAATCGTCGTCCTTTGCCTATTATCATGATTTTGTTTTTTATCTGTGTTTATTTTTAATTTCCAAATATCACAATATGTTTTAAAAGCATCTAATGCATGTTGTAATTCTTCAGTATTATCACTGAATATAACCGTGTCATCAGCATATAAAAGTATGAACAATTTTACGTATACTCGTAGCCCATCTATTGTGCTTTCTTGTGTTATTCCATTTATACCTTGGTCACTTAGATAACACTCAATGTCGTTTAAAAACAATGAAAACAAGAAAGGTGACAAATTTTCTCCTTGTCGTACACCAACGAAACAACTAAATGTATCTGAAGTGCCTTCGGACGTCATAACCTTTGATTTAATATTATCATACATGTTGAAAATGATTTTGAAACATTTACCATTGATGTTTTCATTAATAAGATTTCTCCAAAGTCCAACACGCCAGACTGAATCAAATGCTTGTTTAAAATCTACAAAACAGCAGTATAGTTTCTTTTTATTAGATTGTAATATATCAAGCAGACATTTAAGAACATATATATTATCTACAGTTGAAAAATTCTTTCTAAATCTAGCCTGCGTTTCATTAATTAAATTTTTGCTTTCTGCATACTTATTTAGCCTGGTGTTTAAGACGCAAGTAAATAATTTCCCAAAACAACTGAGAAGAGAAATGGGTCTGTTATTTTCAGGCAGTTTTGAATCACCCTTGTTTTTGTAGATTGGTTTTATAATAGCCTCTGTCCAACTTTCTGGAATTGTACCATGGTCTTGAATTAAGTTGAATAACTTAACATAAAATTGGTAGCATTATATGTACAGATGATTTAATATGTTCATTGACAATGTTGTCAATACCAGGTGCTTTATTACATTTAAGCGCCTTCGCTGCAATTAATATTGCTCCTGCACTGAATGGTCTGTTAATTTCTTCATTTGTAGGATCTATGTTTTCATTTTCACGAAGTATATCTTCGTTAAGCTGCGTATCCTCGTGTATATTTGAATTATCATTTAATTTTTTAAAGAAATTGAAAAAATCGCCAAGTGTTGCACTTACTTCATTTTTTTTATATTCAGAATTTAGTATCTGCCAGTATTTGCGTGGGCTATTTAGTTTCAAGTTCCTTAACCTGTTAATTCTGTTATTATTATAACTGTTTTGTGAAGTGTGCATTGTGCGTTTGTATTGCTTACTAATGTTTCTTAGACATTCTTTTAAATGACTTGTTTTATGCTTGTTATATGCCCTTCGTGTTTTGTGATAAATATTTCGCAAGTTTTGACATTCCCTGTTAAACCAGTGAGAATCGTTTTGTGTCGAGACATTATGTTCTCTTTTGTGCACCATACCAAATGTTGTAACAGCGTTTTCGCTAAATAATATTGCGATATCATTTACAACATCATCTATATCGTTTTGTGAAATTTGATTATTTCCTGATAGCAAATCTAATTTACTTTCAATATCTGATACTTTTAGAATATCAATATTATCTACAAAATTAGCTGATTTACTACTGTCCCAAAGTTTTGGCCCCTTTGTTGATTTATTTCTATTTCCCGTTATAGGGTAGTGTTTACACTTTACGACAGCCGTAAGTGAGCAATGGGCATCAGATAGTAAGTGACAAAAATCTTTCACTTTAAAATTAATTACATTTTCAAACACGTTTGACGTAGATACCATTTAGTCTACCGTGCTTGCACTTTTACAAGTTAATTGAGGATTAGTCCCGTCAGAGCCGATGCGACCATTCCATAGGAATAAATTATTATTTTTGCAAAAATCAATTAAGTTGGTTTCCATAATGGTTGATTGTATTATCAATATTATGTCGATGCAAAGAAATATTACATTTTTCAAAATTGTAGAGTACATTCGAATCTTCATTTTGTACATCATGTAAATCAAATAGGTCTGATAAAACATTGTCACAGAAAGTGAAATCGTGCAAATTGCCGCATCGTGAATTCATATCTCCGAGTAGGAGTATATGGTCATTTTCTGAGCAAAATCTAAACAGCTCATTTTGAATTTCAAAATACGGGTCAACATGAGAGTATTTTGACCCGATGGGTGGTATATATAAGATACCACATTTAAGATCAATATTGCTATTACAACCATATATATCTTTCGAGATAGTGAAACATTTAATAAGGTCGCTCTGTGGTGATGTATCAATCTGTACAAATGGTAATACATTATCTTTCACAATAAGAGCAATAACACCAGAGCGATAACGAGTTAATTTCTGTCTGTTGAACATGAATACAGAGTAACCAGGGATTCTTATAAAATCTGTATCATCAGTTTTGGTTTCTTGCAAGCTAATAATATCATATTGGTTTATAACAGTTATAAAGTCTGGAGTTTTTATTTTGCTTAATACACCACCAACATTTAACGACAAGAATTTTAATCTACACTGATCAGTATCGGCGTTTTCTGAATTGTCACAAGGATTACCATTATCACTTGAGTAATAGCCGTCTTCCCCGGACCGCTACATGTTTTCCTCAGGGCGTTGATCAGCTGTCTGGTCGCTAGCCCCGGGATTATCGGAAGGTGTCAGTGACTCCTGATCGCCACGTTCCTGCGGGGGAGGTTGTGTATCCAGTAAACTGGGTGAATCAGTTAAGTCGATTTCGGAAGTTGTATCAGAGTCACTATTATAGCAGTTTGGTTTCTTGAAATAAGTTCCAGTTTCAAGAGGTGACGTGGCTTTCTTTTTGCCCGCTAACGTCGGTCGCCGGGTTGTAGTATTCTGCGGTGTACGACTGTCGAGCACCGCAAACGGGTTTGAAGTTGACACAGGTTTACTTGCAGAGGGAGCTTGTGTGTTTGGGGCACGACTTCTGTAGTAAGTTTTTGACCACCTCGGCTCGTCTCTGTGGTTCTGTGATTGCCTATGCGTTGTTTTTTGATAAGATGTGTGTTTTTGAGAAGTGTCTGTATACAATTTGCCATTGATAAAGAGTTTGTCTCTGATCAGGACAACTTTGTTGTTGGTATCTTTCCTCGCCTCGTCCGCGACACTGTATAGTTGCCTTCTTTTATCTTCCATATCTTATGGATACTGTTCCTTCACCCAAAAGTCGGTGTCAGGTAGCTTTTGCCTAGCGGTTTGCCTGACTGTTTCGCGGTCCTTATAAAAAGTGATTTTTGTCACAATTGGCCTGGGGCGGTCAGCGTATTGACTAAATGGCCCTAACCGTCTCGCGTGGTCGACAGAGATCTCAGTTTCAATACCAAGTTCATCTCTCATGAAAGCTTGTATAACGGCGGGACAGTCTTCGCCATTCTGTTTGTAGTCCTTGGCCTCTGGTATGCCACAAAATAGTAGGTTTTCCCTCATTGTTTGATACTGGACGTCCGTTACACGGATATCCGTGGAGGCTTGTTGCTTTCTTAAGGTCATTATATTGCCGTTCGAGAGTTTGTACTTTCGTTTCAAGGGCCAATACCTTTTTGTCTAGATCACTATTTGTAACGGTGTCGCTGTAACAAATGTCACTATACCGGTTCATAGTTTCATTACACTCCACCAGTTTAGTCTGAAAAGAGTTCATTTTGCTTTGCATTTGTGACACATCTTTATTTGTTGTGTCAATGTTCTGTCTTAATTGTGAAAATCCTGTCATTTGTGTCTCTGGATTTGCAAGTTTATCATTTTGTTGAAAAATGTTCGTTTCAACATTTTGCCACCTGCTGTTGTACATATCTAGGCAGCTTTGAATATTGGTCATTTGCTTGGAGAGATTAGCGGCCCATTGTGGGATACTGTTATCCGACCTTTGATTTATCGTTTGGTTATTCGGCTGAATCGGTTGAGTGATATATGCATTTGTTTGATTGCCTGGAGTATTACTAACGGGTTGATTGTACTGCATACCATTCACAAATCCGTGTTGTACTTGACCTTGTCCTTGGCCAAAACGAAACGTATTATTGTTAGTGTATCGAGAATATTGCATGTCCATGTGTTCTCTATGTTGGTTTGGCTGTTGTCCGTATAACAATTCTCTGGATTGACCCAATAAGTCCGAAAAATTAGTCACATTTTGTGTAATTCCACCGTTGCCATTGTTGCCATTGTTGTTACTGTCGTTTTTGTTTGATGAAGCAGCGATTCCGTTGGTTACTCCGTTTTGAACTGGAGGGCTAGCCATTGTCGCTTGTTGTGAATTGTTCGTTTTGTGCTTGTTCTTTTTCCCGGCCATAGGACAATAAGCATTTGTCACAAATAGTTATTAATAAGGGTATTTGTTAATGTTGGCTGAAATATATAATGAGAAAACACACAGACCTGATGACCTGAAAAAATGATATGTTTTCTATACATCTTTGTTAAGCAGCTTAAGGGGATGAGACCCGACATCTAGTGGTACGAGACAAATCCGGTAAATCTGGATGACAAACGGGCAGAGGTTTCTGAGTTTTCCCCAGTAGAAGGGTTTTATCTCAGTTTCACCCATAAGCTCCTTAACAAAGATGTATAGAAAACATATCATTTTTATGATTCATGTATACGTACTTTATCAAGCTATACAAATGTATATTACATGATTGTGTTCTTTGAAGACAAATGAAAAATATATTTATTATTCATATGATGAAATTGCATAGTAATAGAAACCTTTCACAATAAACATTTTCT
This sequence comes from Mya arenaria, assembly GCF_026914265.1. NCBI lineage: Eukaryota > Metazoa > Mollusca > Bivalvia > Myida > Myidae > Mya > Mya arenaria. The sequence continues at coordinate 4,673,075 of NC_069136.1, read as the reverse complement.
TGTAAAATTTAACAATCAATTGAATCGATGTGAACGGATCGGTTCCCCAAAGCTGAATGCCTTTACATTCATATCGCTCGAATTCCTCGTGCTTATCAATCGCCACCTGGCGGTTATTTCATTATAAACAAGGGAAATTAATTTCCTTCTAATTCGTTTTACTCAAACGTAGGAAATTATATTTTCTATAGGAGGTTATAGAATGGTATTCAGGGAAAATACTATTACATAGTAATGAACTATTTAGCGGAGCGTGATCACTCCATTCATTGAATGATTCTATAGTAAAATCTTTAATCTGTGAAAAATTACGCTCGCTCGATAATAAATAGTCAATAACAGAACAGCCGTTATGTGACATGAATATATGCTGATTGGTATTACCAATGCGACCGTTTAAAATGCGAAAACTTGACCCTTTACATATATCTAAAAGTTTTATCCCATGATTATTATGAGATTTGTCGATTGAGGCCCTGTCAGGGGTGCAATCAAATTCGTAGTCGTGACTATCAGTATAACAATTATATTTATCATGAGTAACATAGTCTGTTTTACTTCCAACCCTACTATTCAAATCACCACAAACAATACACAACACAACCAAGACAATCGTATAAAAACACATCGTTTTCTAAGATGTCAAATAAATCAACATTAACAGTATTGTATATAGGCGAGTCCTCACCCCAAATGTAGGTACCACATACATAAATATCTTCGGGGATGTTAAAAAAGCTGCGATCAAGTTTCAGCCAAATAATTGTGTCAAAATGATTTTTAATGATTTCAATGCCATCACTTAAATGATTCTTATAATATAAAACTATTCCCCCACTATTTCGCTTAGCGTTCCTATGTTGAAATTTGCGATAAAAATTATGTGATTTATACCCATTTAAATCTATATTACTATTAGAATCACACCATGACTCGTACAGAAAACAAATATCGTGTTTTTCTAAAATATTTACAAATTCAATGCTCTCCTTTTTCTCCCTCTTAAGTCCATGGACGTTCCACGAGAGAACGGATAGTTCACCCCCAACGTGCCCCTACAGCCGCTACTGCTTGCCGATCACGCACAGGGTGTCATACGCAATCCATGCTCGCTTGCCCTCTTTCCTGGCGTCCTTCATCATGGGAACCAGCCTGCGTTGTTTATCTAGCACTTCCGGTGGGAACTGTTCGTACATTTGGCATCCCGTCCCAGCCAAATGTTTCCACTCCCGCCGAACTACCTCCCTGTCCTTGAAAAATGTTTAAACAAAAGGTGAGATAGAAAAAGAGAAAAAAAGGAACGTGGAAGTATGATCAGTCATCCCCATTGGTCAACAAACGCAACGTGACAGTAGGTCGTATTTCTTTATGAGCACCACATACATGGGCATGGACAAATTTTACTTCTTAGATACCAATTTGAATGGAGTAAATGAAAGATTTAATTAAAATTATTATAAGGGAGGCAAGTTCGACGCAAATATTATTACCAAGACTAAACTATAAAGAAAACTTTCGAAATTGCTTACAAAGTTTAGATAAAGGTATTCAAAGTCAACTAAGTTCATGTCTGACTTAAATTCTATTATTTGCTATTTATATACGTAAACATATTAATAAGCGTACTGTATTGAGGTAACTTATCTGTTTTGAAAAATGAAAAACGGAATGTTTTCTATATTCTTTTTTTAGCACTAAAAGCCTATTTCGTACTAGTCAAAGGCGAAATGTCTTTAATGAAAAATGCACTATTATTAAAGGATGGTAAATTTTAATGCATCAATATACACAGAGCCGGATTAAGCTAGGAAGACAGTACTAGAGTAACGATATTCTTTTAATCCAAATGTATGCAATAAGGTCAAAGAAAGCATAATTAATTCACAACCTAATAGCTTTATCACAACAGGTTTAAATATCATATTTAATTTGTGGTCTAGTACTTATGGCTTCCGCCTAAAAAGCGAGAGGTCGTAGGATAGAGCCCTATATTGAGCTTGTCTGATATGTTCGGTGCTTACCCAGCTCAGTTGATGGATACCGGCAAGACAAACTTAATATAGGATAACAATCGGGAGTAAAGATGTTCATCAATTAAGGTGTCTCATATAGGTTAATGTAATCACAGCTAGCAAATGTAAGTTTGACAGTTATCTTAAATGATGTTTCAGGAATATGTGGAATTGATCTAGACAACAAAAGCAACAGCAAAAACTACAGCTACAGCAAAAACTACAGCAACAACAGCCTTTACTACATTGGCGATTGCAAATTGCTACATCAACAAGTTACTACAGCATCAATAATTACTGAGGGTTATAAAATATGGACACGTAATGTTAATTTATTGGAACACATTTATATCGTAAGTAGTTAAGTGTACAGAAGTTTGTCTCCAACCCATCTGTCCGTTTTTGACTAGCACACAACCTGCAAGATTCAAGTGATATTTGCACTTCTACTGGTACACCAAATTTCGATTATTTTGAAGACTTTTACTTTAGTTCTTCATTTATAAGTATACTGTCACGCAATCTGGTGAGTTATTTTTTCATACATTATTATAGTCATATATTTGTAAGCAATAAGTTAACCCGTTTGTATTTATTGATAAATTGGGCTTGGCCCTTGTATTTTGTATTGTGCATATGAAATGTTTGCTGTGTTCTCGTATTTATATTCATTATATTCATTTTGTAGGGATTGTCTTATATTCATTGGAAAAATAACATTCGTAACCCCGATGTGTGTTTTGGTTGTGAAACCCCACATTCTACATATTTATTCATTTCACATTTTATAAAATAGCATATCACATGAGGAGTGTATAACTTAAGAATTGTGTTATTATTGCCGCTTTGTAACATGCATGTAGTTGTTTTATCTCAGACAGTTAGTTTATATTAATTTATTTTAAAGCGACTGTGAAGATAGCCGTTCGCTGCAGTGAATCATTATCGAGTCCGTTTTCTGGGTAGAAACCTTTTTGAGGGGCCTGGAGGGGAACAAACTCAAAACCTTATGGGTGAGAGGCGGACAACTTTACTGCTAAACTACTCTCCCTTGATTGCTAGTTTGAACGATGTTCTAGCACCTTAAGGGATGTAACTCGAAATAATCGTTGTTTCATCTCTGAATTCAAAAAGTTGAAAATACACTATTAGTTATTTTAGAGTATTACACTTGACCATAGAAACGGTCGCCTGTTTGTCATATTGTTTGTAGAATTACTTATAGATTATGTTGTCATACTAACCAACACACTTAAATGTCGAACGATCTTGGTAGGTTTCCATTGCGATATACTATAGATCTTAGTACTATGAACGTTGTAGAATATTGGTTTAAACAGGAATAATAATATCGTTTGATCGTATCCATTTATTTATGTTTACAATTATGTTAATCACCATCCCGAGCATTTTACAAACAATTTTGTAGGGCAAGGGAACGACAAAAATAATTCAAGTATTAAAGGATATGAAGTTTATTAGTCAAGGTTCATTCAAAACATCTGACAAACATGATCATAATCGAAGTAATGAAAGTGTTCCATTCGACAGTTGGTAATATGACACTGTACTTCGTCTAGATTCCTGGATACGCAGATAGAAATGTTTTCATGGTTAAGAGTATATGTGTAGAGTTAATGAAATGTTCCATAAATAAACTGATGACAAATGTCTATACTTAACAATTTAATTACAAAAAAGACACAAAACGATAGTGTTACGTCAAGATGATGATAATGATGATGATGATGATGATGATGATGATGGTGATGATGATGATGACTTCCTTTTGTCGAAGGCTAGACTCAGCTAAAAAGAGTCCCACAAAACCCTCGTCTGTTCTTGTTGTTGTTTTCATTCGAAAACAAAGGCATTTGAAATTATTGTAAAAGTACTTAGTCTAGTTATGCGCATTGCATCCGCGTATTGACTCTGGCACTATATGTACTAAATTTCATTTGAATATCTTTAAAAGCTATTGACTTATGGCGAAGGTTAAAGTTTTGAAACGATCACAATAGCCCTCTTTCTTTTCGTAAGTAATATACATTAAATGCACCAAATGAGAGTACACTCATCATATATGTAATTAAGACCAGACAGTACGAACTGTTTAAGCGAAATACCCATTTGACAAGGACACGCCCTAAGTAAATTATTTATCGGGACGAAATATCCCCAAACTATTGATATGCCTGGGACGAAATGTCTACGTAACGCTCATGGAACGAAACGTGCAAGTTTCAGATATAAATACATTCTACGTGTAGGCTCTAAGGTTCGCCTATCAATATATTATAGGTGTAAACTATATCAAGCTTAAAAACAAACACAGTGTATTGCCCGTATATAATGTTGTACAACACATTTCATTTGGAAATATTTTTACTATGATTTATTCCAATGTATCAAATAATCGTCCGTGTCAGCGGTGTCAAAATTGTAAATTGTTTTTGACATCTTACTTTCCCTGTGGTATGTATACACTGAGCAATGATAGCTTTAGTATAGTATCACACATTCCCGTTCACCAGAGTTACGTACCTTTCACCTGAGTGACGTACCACACTCGAGGTTAGATTTTATCACGATCGAACCTCTGATAAATGAGTATCACACTGAGGCACTATTTCTGTAAACGCGTATTTACATGGTGGACTAAATGGTAGGTTGAATGCTAAATGGTCCGAAGGACTCCACGCTTACTTTGACCAGCCCAATTGCGTTCATACCCCCCGATCATGACATCAACCCCGCAATTCATTCCTTATATTTACACCAATAGTTCATTATTTTATTCAAGAAACGTTAAAAAAATACTTCATTTCATTTCGGATTATCTTTCAGTATTCTTTTCTTACCCATTCTGTAAATAGGACGACTCGACTGTTACCGGAAACATTTTATTAAATGACGTCACAATAACGCGGGAAAATATCAACCACTTGAAATCGCTTTTAAACATAAAATTGAAACACTTTTGGCAACAAAACGTTTAAAATATAATAACTTAGCACTTTCCTAAATGTTGATTTATATTTTACGGGACCTGCTGACACAATACAAACAATAACAAGATCAATAGTGTTCATGTATATTGTTATGCGATGAATTGCGATCCGAAAATATCGGAAGATGTTGCGTTCATCAATCGGGACCTGCTGACACAATACAAACAATAACAAGATCAATAGTGTTCATGTATATTGTTATGCGATGAATTGCGATCCGAACATATCGGAAGATGTCGCGTTCATCGATTGATGAACGCAATAGCCGAAAGGCAGTTCATTTAAGGAATGGAAGTTACTTGTTACAGTGTAAGTCATCTAGTTAATCTCATGATTCCCCTAAGTGTCTGGTTTATACAACAATTACGAATAATATTATAGCAAACATGTGTAAAGTTACCTGTCTTTAATTATATAAATCAGAGACAATATCACACACCTTTTTGATCACAATTTAATTACAACAAATAATTGCTTAAAGGGATTCATTCACGTTGTAAAGGGTCAGAAATTTAATCAAACAAAAATAACGTTGTTCCTTAAATAATAAATTGTGAAATTAAGAAAATTGTTAAAACTATCGAGTTTTAAATCATATGAAGATGTGGACTACATTTGGGAATGAAATAAAATACGTGATAATAAGAAAATAAACAGTTTTTGTTTTATAAAACGGAAGAAATGTGGCAATAAGGGCAAATAAGTTGTTTATTTATGTGTTGTTTATAACAGCAAATTGCGTTATCAACATATAACAAATACAGATGTCATCATACCGGATATAACGTCACGATTTGAAACAAAAACAAATTTTGCTAAAAGAATAGTTTTTTGTTGTAATTCTTACTAATATCATCTAAGTATGCATAATGCTCATAAAGAGAAATAAAACGATTGGATGTTTCTGTGGTTTAAATTATTTCGGATACTACATTTCTTCAACGCTTGTAGTGCGGGAAATGTCATTGTTTTGTGGTATTCGGCTCATAACTAGAGCAGGTGAAACTGGTAAGTATTAATCGTTTGCTATTTGCTACTGGAAAAACGTGATAAAAAAATCCGACACTGGTCATCATATAAAAAAACAATTTAATTCAACTCTTGCAGGAAATATGTTAGGTATCTCGCAAAAAGGTTGCTTTCCAAAATATTTCCTGAACTCGTTGAATAAAATTGTTAATTATATGACGATTCCTGACAGATCTTATTTTTTAGATAAAGTCATTTGTGTTTTTGTTCTTTTTTTCAAGCTAAATCAGACTTGAAACAACATTTTATTTACAATTTTCAGGGCCCAAACCCCCTTAAACCGAAATATTTCTTTGAAACATATTGTCGCCGCTTCGTCCTTGTGTCCGTCCTCTTATTTTCGTATCGAGGCTAATTCTCAGCAACCACTGCATTTATATTGGAAGCTTCGTTCTGGTTCGATCATTTTCACGAAGCTTTGGCTCTTTTAATTTCTATATCGTGCGATATAGGTCCATACGAATCGGGGCTATTTTTCAGCAACTTCCGGCTTGAGTTTTAATGAAACTTTGTGGGAAACTTGTCTTTCAAGAGGAGATGCGCATTCCGACTCGGTGATGTGCACAGAGTTGTGGCACTTTTATGTGTATATATTACAATTAAGGCATGTTCCGGAAGGTTAATCATACATACATACATACATACATACATACATACATACATACATACATACATACATACATACATACACACATACACACATACATACAAACATACAAACATACATACATACATACATACATGCATAAATACACACACACACACGCCTCTCTAAGTCCTTCACGCTGCTTAGGCTTGTGCGATTTTTGCAGTGATTAAAATGGATATTATCTTATAGTCGTATGGTGTAAAATTAAGTATGTAAAAACAAATTGTTTTTGTCTGTAATCAATTAGTTAGATGGAAGAAAAGATAAAGGTAGAAGAAAAGGATGATGGAATGAGATGAGAGGGGGGTACAGGTCAGATCGAGCTCTTTTGTACTATTGTATTTAAGCTAAGATATTATTAATATCTAAATTAAAATAGTTTAATTGACTTTGGAGAACAGAATTGACGTTTTACATGGCTTTTTAAATGGCTTGACACATCTTATGTAGGAAATTGATGTAATTCTAAATCATAACAGAGACTTGCGTTTTGTTACTTAGTATGTTTTCACTGCTGAACAAGCTGGAGTACAAGTCGTGGTTCACCGGTTTATAAAATGTAAATCTGGGGTTATAATTCGGTATTCACTTTATTGCAAGCGTAACATGTATTACCTTTATGTAAAAGTGCGTGTAAATATTGAGTTCATCTTTTCGCCAACATAATGTAAAAATAACACCTCATTTTTACCCACACTTTAGTAGAGCAGCAACATTAGTAACACATTCATGTAGAAAAAGATAATCAAACTATCCTGAGACACTGTATTTCTTTTTTATGTAGATAGCACTAACATAGTATTACTGAGAATCAGTTTTTTTATTCTTCATTTTCATTCAAAAGATGATTGAAAAATACATTACTCCACGACCTTTTCAGTTGACCATACTACTTGCCCGTTTTAATAATATCATATTATATTAAAAAGTAGTTTTTTTCTGTTTAAGGTTATTTACATTTTGTTACATTTTATAGAAAATTGAGGTTTTTCAAGGATCCTATTGAAAAATATCTAATGTGCTACCCTGCATCTTTCGACGCGAGGCTTTATAATGCTTTTTACGTTTCATATTTATATATGATAGATACTTGCTCTATCCGAAATAAAATCACCTACAATAATACCATGGCATAGTCACAAACCATGTTTCACAAGTTTTAAAAATACTTTAAAGTGACATTCTTATTCAAAATCAATACATACAGATGTTTAACACAAAAATAAAAATTGAGTGATATGCCATTAACTTCTTACTAAAAAATAATTTATGAAACATATGAATTACTGATAACAAAATTGAAACTTTTTTGTGTATTTTATAATTGAAAACGTAAAAATATAAAATGATTGGTGAGTGATAAAAGATTTATTGTGATCTACTAACATCTCATTAGGTAGAGATTTTCTGCACCTTTCTTTCGAATACATTTATCCATTGCTTTTGGTGTATTAAATCAATTGTATTGATTGTGGTAAATTTACAAGTACACGGTACAATGTCCACCCCACCATGCCCCTATATCCTTGTACGATTTACGGTATGACTCAATATCATTTAGTCTTCTGCATAACTCACAAAATCCAGCGTTCATCATTTCAACATGACTGACAACTTTAAACTGGTCTTTAAGTTTCAAAATTCGAACGTACTCTTCCTCATTTTGGGCCAGTTGTTCTAGATATACGGCCAGTTTCCACGGATGATCAAAATCCTCGGCATCAACGTACGTTCCTTGCGGAAGATACCGGTGGTATTTCCGGGCGCCTCGGACTACAAGCACAATATCTTTGCTAAACCACTGATATGCCTTCTCGGTTATGTAGTCATCACAAAGTGAGTTTTCAAATGCCAGGAAAAACTTGTAATTTTCAATTATAAAGTTTTCACATTTTGAATTATAAGGACAAGCGTTCTTTGACGTTTCGTTTCCACATCCTCCAAACACGTCCACATTCATTTTGTTTTGCATGTGAAGAATGTACAATTCTCTAATACTAGGTGTTATACAATGTTGTGCTATCCAGACAGCGCTTCTCGACTTCATTTTAAAGATGGCTGAATAATTCTTCTCTGATATATCATCCTGTTTGTTTTCTTTGTTCTTCAAATGTTCATCGAAGTGAGGAATCCCGTTTAAACTATTAACAAACATTTGCTTTTCTTGACTGCAAAACCGATTCCAAAGAGAAAAATTATGACTTACGGGAACTATCTGTCCATATGGGACAGGTATATCTGAGTCAAGCCTATATGTCATTGTCCAGTTGTAGAAATTAGTGAACACTGGTTTTGTTAAGTCGGTAAACATACAGTATAATGCAGACTCCAATGACATAAAGATGAAAACCTGGTCTTTGTTTCGCCGCTTTGGGATCGTCTTAAAGCTCATAATACCTCCAGGGAATATGATAGCATCTGCATCTAATGGCGCCGTTGTTAACGTTATATTGCTACCGTATTTAATTAACTGACAGTTCCCACAACCACAGTTAGACATGAACGTGTCCCAAGTCTTTGTTGTGAACTCCTCCATACCTTCTAACTGATACATAATAATTTTCTTTTTACTTGCAACATTTCGTTTCACGACATGTTTATCCGACGAATAAGTATTTGTCAAACCGCTATCTTGAATTATTATATTGGTATTCAAGTTAGTATTTAAGTCCCTGGTGTTGAGTCCTTGGGTATAGTCATCTTTTCTCGTTCGTAGTGACAATATGTAGTAATACACGTGCAATCCTGTAAGGATTATACATACGGAAGTCAATGTCATCACACTGAAACAGAAAACAAAGTGAGGATTAAGAGAGGCCTAGGAGTATGTACTCACTCATATTTTCGATGTTTTAACAACCAGTTCATAGGACACCCTTTATTTGTCATCAGTTTTATTCATATATTTCTATTATTTGAACTTTCTCCTGCGTATTGTCGTCGTTTGGTTTAATAGTATTGATAATTAACTTTAATACTTATGTGAAAAACTAAATATTTTTATTTTCTTAAGCGACGCATTTTAAATGCTTCATTTGAGCGCATAAAAAGCACCGTAAGGCGGAGCAGCAACGCAAGCCATTTTCATTCAGCAGTGTGCCATTTAAAGCCGTTTAAAGCTAGACAACCTTTAAAAGACCTTTCCAAACGTAAGTATTGCGAAAATGAGGGTTTAAAATTACATCACAAGGGAGACGGAATTATTATCAGCACAAGGTCACTACTATTGCAATAATAGTGAAAGCCCCCCCTTCCCACCCCCTCCCCAAAATAATAGTTCAATTCACAAACTTACCGGCGTTTGATACTCATTCTCCAAGCGTGAGAAGTGATTGATTTCCAACTGGAGTCTCAAAGCATATTAAGTAGTTACATTAATGGAATGATACGTTTTGCATATTGTGTTTTAATAGACGTATACCGCCTAAATGTAAAACAAAAACTTTAACGTCGGAATGGAATTTAAGGTATCCGACTCCCAAATATGTTAATCTAAAGATCTGAACACTTCGGCCATTTTCCAGCGAAAGCAACCTCGGATGTATGCCGTTGAAGTAGTTCGAAAAAATAATATTAATATAATTTATTAATTGTATTGTTTTAACTTGCAATTTGTATGACTTATTTTCAAATTCAGTCCCAGTGAAATGTGTTTTTATAAATAAGTAAGTAGGATTCCTTAAAGAAAAACTTGTAGGGTTATTTTAATTAACTGCTAAATTGAAATTACTACGCGATCTTCTTGGATCCTCGTCAAATGTGAATAATTCTGCCATTCCAACTGTCCATGTACGTACGAGGTTGGGTTCGAAGTGGCCGTGGTGCTCCGGCTGTTCGGGATGCATGTTATATCATAATATAACGGTTTTAGGCATGAGAAATGAATATTTTCGACTCATATACTACAAGCATGCTGATATTAAATCACACACTAATGTTTTGCTCGCTGGTCCCAGAAGCGTGATTCTACTTTTTTTCTCAATTCTGTTCCTAGCCAACAAAAATCGAATACAAAACTATTTTGAGTGACATTAAACTCCAAAGGATAAGTGCATACTATTATGACGGAATAGGTAATGTAAATTGATGATCCTTTAAGAACAGTAACTGATAAACCCAAATGCAAAAACAAAAAAAAGATAAATAAATTATGCTTCCATCTCACAAGTTTAATTCAAGTGTTAGAACTTATGTGAAAACATTAAGTTAATTAAATGAAAACCGATATTGGTGCAAGGATGTCTTTGCTCTATGTAGTAGGTCAAGACATGATCTTTTACTTAACACCTTTCCTTTTTCCGCGTAATTATCTTTAATGATCAATTTCTCTCGGTTCTTTACCATGATTTGTTAACGATTTTGGCTTGCAAAAATATTTCACATTAACGTAGAAAACTTATAAGCGCATTTAGATGATATTTTTTTCTTATTTACACTATGTGAAACCACATAAACCCATCCGTTCCAGTGCATTTTTTTTTAACAGGACAGAAAGAAGACCTGACGAATCCTGATTTTGAGTTGTAGGCCTTAGAACTTCATACAACCAAAATACAATCTGATTTACCTTTCATGCAAAAATATGATGTAGCGGTTATTTATATACATATAATACAGATTAAACAATACAAACTTTTTATGCGAAATAATTTATTCGTTTAACGCACGTCAAAATACATGCGTCTTAAAACTAGATTATTCTTGCTTATTTATGGGTGTTGTTCCTTAATTTTGATGAACATCTGTCATCATGCCAATAACGCCACCATTACCCATGCACAGTTACATAAAAACAGCAGTATGAACATCTGTCTAAGCCATTAACGCCGCCATAATGGCATATGTTTCAAAATGATTGTCTCTGGACGCAATACTACCCATGCATAATAACATAAGAATTAGCAGATTGTATTGACATATATCCGTGTGTTTCTGATTCTTTAATTATAATAAACAGCTGTGGTTGCCATTATCACCGCCATAAAGGACATACTGCACATGCACATTTGTAGAAATAACAGAAAATATTGACATCGTATAAGAAAGTAAGCTTTAAGATACAGATAAATATTCATTTCGAGACAAATTCTATACCAAAGACTTTTATTTAATTAATATGATTTAAGTAAATTCATTTTTCTCAGATACCGATCGTACATGTTAGTCGTTTTCTAGGCCATTTCTGAGGATCTTCCTTGACGTGAACTTCCTTGATAAGCTGTTCCACCCTTGACCACGTCAATTTACCTCGCTTTTTCATTAAAGTATTTCATTAAAACCACGGCGGGGAATTCACGTGACCAAATAGTTGGTTCCAGTTCAAAATCAAGACGGCTCGATTCGAGACGAAAATCTAGGTACTATTTATATGAAAAACTACAGAAACAAGCTCAGTTGCCACAAGTTTGAACATAAACGCTATTTAATGTCACAGGGTAAACGCCAAAGACCTCGAACAAGAAAACAAAAAAAAATCACAAACAAGAAACGTGGAATAACAGGACACATTCACAATGCTGTCTTGTACTGTTTCATTTACTAAAGAATCTGACCCCAATTTCTCGAAACTTCTTAAGCTTAACAGACTTTAGTCGCTTATTTCAATTAGCAAAACTACATAATGAACAGTTCTATAAAATAAGTAGCGATAATTCCTATCTTAAGTATTAAACCATTTAAAGGAGTATATATAACGCAAACTATTGAAAGACAAAAATAGTGGGTTTAGCTTAATCCTGTTATAAGAGACTTAAGAAGTTTCGAGAAATTGGGGCCGGATGATTAAGTATATGAAATAAATGAAATCGGTTTTCTTTGTGCGATTGTTTTTCTAAACTTTTCCAACTTGCCTTTTATGACGTGATGTTGATTACAAACAGTATTGGCATTTATTTCTACAGTATTCTCAGAAGTCCCTACATGAGAGGACGCGCATTCCGTTTTCACTTCGCATAACTCTTTGAACCAAACTAGATAAAGACCTTCATTAATTTTCATCGGCTTAGTGAAGTTATACAGATGAACACTTTCAATTGCGTCAGTTGAGGTTGTATGGGTCTGAAGTATGGGGCTCCATGAAAACATTTCATAAAGAACGAATACATACTGAACTTATTAAAAACCAATTTTCAATAAAACTAGTACACAGAACGAATTTAAAACATAACTAGGCTAAAAAAGTAAAATCTGTTAGTTGGGACTCTATAATGTTTGGTTATTACAAAGTGTTGCAGACTACCCGATAGTGTTGCTACTATATAAACAAAGACTAACAGATGACTTTATCCAAAACGTTCATGGTATGCATAACGATTCGTCTTGGGCCTTATTTTATAGAAATATTTCCAATTTATTTTCCAATTTGATTTAAAATGTGTATAATATTAAAAAGTATAGGGATTTCTTTAGCAATTTGAGATTATCATCGTTTAAGCTTAGTATCGAAACTGGGAGATGTAATAATACTGATATTGTTGATAGGACGTGTCCTCATATAACATTTTAGAAAATTAGTTTCACTTCCTTTTTGAAAATTATTATATTCGAAAATGAGGCAAAGTTATCTTCACGGATATTATTGTAGAAACCCAAACATGTTTCAAATTATTGAACTGTTTATGTCAAATAATGTTACTAAAGATAAACAAAAACTCGCAGTATTTGTATATAGAGCGTTTGTAATCGGAACACACTTTACTCTGTAACTGAAGCATATTTATAAACGTTTTCTGTTATGTAAATGTCCTCTGAAAACGTAATAATTATCGACATATCAAGGTCTTATTTACATTTATTTTCTTTAGAATCAAATCAATGTGGTCATTTGTAATTGCATTTAATCAGAAGGGTCGATGGGGCCATCAATAACAAGACACAGTCAAGACGATTTTGTCAAAGTAAGTACAATCTCAACGGGAAAAATAAGAATTACTTCGATAAGGTTAAAATATAATTATTCATAGGTATTAAATTTCAAGTGTTACATTTTACATCGATTGGATAAAAACAAAAAAGATTGGACATCCTACAGGTTTCCTAGTCGACATACATTAAACATTATAATTTAATTATAAAACATAACTTATATGAAACAACATACAGCAAAACAAGTATCTGTAATTGTTTGGCCTCAATGTTTGGTAAAAATTTAATCGAAATATAATAAGCACGAGGACCACGGGCTACTTTCAATAATTTATGTATGAAATTTATGAATGGGACACACTGACTGACAAGTTAGGATTAATTTAATTTTAATCTTTATGCAAAACCAGGACGAACTAAACAAAATAAATAGTGTAAGTGTGGAAGTAAACCTGTACATATGGATTAGCAAATCTCTGTGTTGTGATGTTACCGTGGTATTCTTTTGTTTTTAAATGCTTTGGTTATCTACACGAACTTAAGGATATACTGATACGTAAGTGTAATTTGAAAAAAATACTAAAATGCTAGGCAAATGCAACTTATTTATTTAGAACTGAAGATTATTTGATTGCAAAAATTCCCGATATTATAATTTCTTTCATGCTTCTCAATAAAATATGAAGTTTAATGAGTAAAAAAACAACAGTGAAAATATCTTTTTTTTTCAATGCCAAAATAGGAGCGAAAATATCTTCTTTCATGCTTTTCGATGAAAAATGGAGTTTAATCAGTGAAAAAAACAACAGTTCAAATATCAAATTGATATTTTCACTGCAAAATAAGGAGTGAAAATATCAACATTCAGAACTTCTTTTAAAATCCATTGAAGTTACCCTTGATCAAGACAGAACACTCAACCATAAAATGTTTGCAAACACTTTTAAAATCAAATAAAGATAGATTTTAACAAATATATTTGGAAATTAAAAACTAACCGTATATAAGAAAATGGTTATACGTTTATTTTTTCAAACATTGTCCTGATATTGAAGCTGAATGTTCGAACATTTGCTGTCATACCAGACAAATTACAGACGAAAACAACTGTTCGAGCATAAATAGAATATTATTTTCTATCACAGTGTGGTATTGCTACTGGTTTGTGCCATCTACCGGTTTCTATTTCTAATCTATGTGCAGATACTCTTATTCTCGTTAAAGCAGACCTATATTTTACTATATTAACATTTGACAAATAAGATTGAAGTTTAAAATCTGCAAACAATATGTATGATCTAGCTCTAGTAGAATTATTTAACTCGGATATCCACGTTTGTATAAATATATCAGTTATTCGTTGTTTGACTGTAGACATAAATAAGTTAACATCTCCAACACCTTGGTACATCCAAACATGATTAAAGCCTAAGGTTTGGAGTAAATGCCTCACCAAAAAGCCCATGATTTAAAATTTGGAGTATATATCAATCACAATACATTTGATCATACACTATCCTAACGTATCTCATAGTCTCCATTTGAATAATTTTCATCCAATATCGTATTACACTTGTACAACGTTTAGCTAACAATGTTGTTCTACCAAGCTCTCCATATACAAAATTGTTTTGAGTCTGTGTTCTAACACATAATAAATCCTTACAAAAACTCAGGTGCACTCTTTCTAATTGTATACTATTTTGTAGTCCACATACTTCCGAACCATAGCTTAATATTGGAAAAATGAGTTTATCAAACAGGTCTAATCTGTGCTTAATTGACAGAGTAGGATATTTAGTTAAACAACTTTTTAGTTTAAAAATCGCTTTGAGAGCTTGTCCTGATAAAGTATCAAACGTGGTAGAAAATGACCCCCCAGGTGTAAAAACAATACCCAGATTAGTAAATTTATTCACTATTTCCAACTCCTGACCATTATATAAAAATCTTAAATTTCTTTTCAGTCTTCCTCCTTTTTTAAAAATCAAAACTTTTGTTTGCACAGAATTTACACTTAACTTCCATCTATCACAATAAGCTTCTAATAATACTAACCCTTTCTGTAGTCCTACCTCTGACTCAGAAAAAATAACAATATCATCAGCATACAATAACAAGAACAACTTAAGAACACCCATATCAACGCCACTAAAATCATTTGTAATCAAGTATTCTTCAATATCATTTAAATTCATGGAAAATAAGAAAGGAGATAACGATTCCCCTTGACGTACACCAAGAAAACTATCAAAATCCTCACTGATAACATTATCACACTTAACACGTGATTTAACACTTGTATACATAGATCTTACTATATCTAACATGTTGCCTCTTATTCCAAGCTTTATAAGTTTAAACCACATGAGGTCTCTCACAACATAATCAAATGCTTTAGTAAAGTCAATAAACGCTGTATATAATTTTTTGTTATTGCTCAACAATCGTGAAATAATACCGTGTAGGACAAATATATTATCAACAGTGCCCATATTCTTTCTAAATCCAGCTTGTGCTTCTATGTATACATGGTATTTTTCAGCCCACTCATTTAATCTCTCATTTAAACTTTTGTAAACAATTTTCCAAAGGTACTTAACAATGTTTTCCCTCTATAATTACTAGTATTGTTGACATCACCCTTCTTATGAAAAGGTATAATATATCCCTCAGACCACTTTTCTGGGAAATAACTCATATCAAACAATTTATTGAATAAATTACATATAACATTTGTAAATTGTTCATTCATTGAACCATATTTGAAAAATTCATTCAGAAAATAATCAGGTCCAGCAGCCTTTCCATTATTTAGTTTTCTACATGCTTTGTTTATTTCATCTACTTGTATTGAAACATTCAATTCATTAAACATAACATCTATTTCACCATTCAAGTACCTTTCATTGAAATATAAAATGTCTTCATCTGGTTGAAAATATTCTGAATCTGGATCATTTATTGACTTTTATAATACATCTTTGCTTTTTTGAGTCTAGCTGTTTCTAACATTTTGGTTTTATTTTTATCATATAAAAATTTCTTTTTCCTGGTAGTATTTTTATAGTCCCTTCTAGCATGTACCATATCAATTCTTGTTTGGTCACATGGATAGTTTCTGTATACATTTAAACATCTATAATACTGTTGTTTATATCTATAACATTCATCATCAAAATATTCACTATCTTTATTATCTTTAAAATCCAGCTTATTGTATCTGTTTGGGATATTCTTTTTAAACAATGGTTTACAAACATCATCCACTACATTTGAAAATTGTTGTAAATTTTCATCTAAATCTGCCTGACAAGTTGACATGTTTATATTATTACATAATCTATCTAATTCCTCAACAGTTTCTTCACATAGCAATGCTTCAATAAATAAATCTTTCTTATCATTGTTCCATCTATACATAAAGGGAATTGTAAATGAGTCAGTATCATTATCAATATTTTCAGCACATTGTATAGTTTGGTGTAACCTAAAGATAACAACACAGTGATATAATATTAGGTTCCATAACCTCAAAAGATGAAATGTTTTTAATAAAACTGTTTTTACATAAAACATAATCAACTACACTACAGCCCTGACTATTAACACATGTAAATTTACCCACAGCATTATCTTTTCCACATCTGCCATTAACAATCCACAAACCAGTAGATTTACAAAATTCCAACAAATGTTTGCCATATTCATTTACAATTTTATCATAACTTTTCCTGGGTATGCATTCATCAGGAATATAATCATCGGGTAAAATGTCATACAAATGTTTAGATTCATTTTCTACATAGTCTGGCCTCTCCCCTACACGTACATTAAAATCTCCACATAATAGATACTCACATTCCTCACCATTAATATTTTGTAAATAAAGCATATCATTCATTAATAAATTAAAAATATTTTGCTCTAAATACATCTCTCTACTACTCCCTTGTGGTACATTATACAACAAACACAGTAAAATGTTACTTTCTAAATTAAATAAAGCTCCGTTTAATTTCAGCCAGATTGAACAGTCATCTGTACTTTTCACTAATTCTACATTCCTTGACAATCTGTCATGTATATACACTATAATTCCACCACTGTCACGTTTTGCACCTTTACTTTTATTTTGTCTATTTAACATATACGGAACGAAATTCTTAACATTATATTTAGAATAATCATTCAGCCAAGTTTCTGTAAATAACAATATATCATTTTTATTAAACAACTGCTTTATTTCCGACAAGTCTAACTTGTTGTAACTTTGTCCTACTGGTCCTTGCACATTTAATAAACAAAAATTAACCCCATTAATGACCCCATCGCTGTCCTACTTCTTTCGCTGTTCTTGGTTTTCATTGGTCGTTCGTGCCCCGCTGTTCTGTCTACTTGTTCCACCACCCGTCGTTCCCTGGGATCCCAGCGAAGAGCCTCGTTCCCGTTCTTCACCTGAAGCAGAATTTCCCACTGGTCTATTTTTAGCCGCTGTCACACTCTGTTTACCTTTACCTCGGACATTGCCTAACACCATGTGTTGTACATTTGTGTTTGCTCCCTTGTGAATGGATTGTTTTTGTGCTTTCTTGGTGTCTTTTTTTAACGGAGTAGTGAACTTATTAGTAGCCTGTGTTGCTTTATCATCCAAAGCAAGTTCCTGGTCGGGAACTACAGGTAGGTCATTGTTTTCGTTTTGGTTTTTACCTGTACTAATTTGATCACGTGACCCAATGTTTACATTTTGCTGACGTTCAGCATGTACAATGTTATCAAATACCTCGCGTTCCTCGTCCCCGTTTGCCCCTTCCTTCTCCGAATCTGTATTTCTTTCATCTATTACTGTCTCCGTCGAGTACGCCCTGTTATCCTTACTTTCTGCTGTGAATAACGAATCATAACCATATTGCCAATTTCCTTTATTCTGTCCGTACTAAGTATGCTTAACCAGTCAGGGAACATGTCACGCACAACTTTATCACCAACAAAAAGTTTTGCAGGGTATCTAAGTTGGACCTTTCTCCTCCCATCTCTAGCCTCCCTTGCTTCATCCGATCTGTACAATTCTGACCTGGCCTTTGAAATTTCTCTAGGGTACTGCCTGTCTATCCCAAAGGGCGTTCCTTTCAGTCTGTAGACTTTCGCCATAACTATTTCTGTGTCTACATAGTCTCTGAATCTCACCACCACGGGTCTTTTCGGGTCCCTTCTGTGCGTGTTCGCCCTTGTCCGCATTCCTATACCCATTATGTGTGCTCGCTCTATGTACATGTCATCCATGTCGATTTCTAGCTCATTTTTCATGAAATTACGCTCCAGATGTTTACAGTCACCACGGAGCCTTTCTGTCAACCCATACACCACTAAGTTATTCCTCATACTTCGTGCTTCCGCGTCAATTGATTTGTATGCCAATACCTTTGAACTCCAGATCTGTGTTTTACAAAGTTCCTCCATACGTTTTATTCGCAAATCCAGCTCCCGGTAACTTTTGTTTACTATTTGCATGTCGGCACTGCAAGCTGCCTGATTGGCTTCAATACCACTTATTTTGTCATAATTTCGGTTAATTTGTTCATAAATACACACCAGCTTGTCATCCAATGTCATACTAACAAATGCATCTACAGATCCACTACTTTTCTTCTTCCTTTTTCTGTTTACCTTTTCAAACCCCCCGCGTCCGCCATCTTGCCTTTGTTCATACATGTTCTCGGTAGATACACTGTAATCAAAAACCAATTCCTCGTCACCCTCTTCCTCACTGTATTCCAAAACCCCTCGATCCTCCCCAGAAATACATTTACTGTCATTTTTTACGAAAATGCACTGAAATCCTCTCGTTATTTATTGGAAAATATTAAATTGTATCACTGAAAAAAACTACGTATTTGACCATTGACCTTGACCATTCATATATCATCGTTCAAATGTATTTTGAACTACTGTTTAACCTTGTAATACGAACTTCCCGGAAATTTCACACAGCAATTTACAGATTAAATGATTCGTTTACCCCACCAGCGCGTCAAATTTGTCAACAAACTAGCGTTATCCTCATCTTTACCTGGAAAAACGACCTGTTTTCAAGCGAAACATACTGGTCTCTGACAGTAAGATGACTGAATATCCATGTATCATGAAACACACTCTTAAACTAAGAAAAATGGTTTACATCCAATGATTATCCGCAATTGTTTTTGACATCACATTCGACCTTACAAATTTTGTTTAAATAAATGGCGGCGTAGTTTGGTTATGTATTCTTACCACGCTTAAAATAAAGTGTTTTCGTTATTTTTTGGAACATGGATGCACTGATAAAACTTCATTGAAAACTGTGCATAAAATCTTTACACTAAAAAAAACGAGCGAATAATAAACTATTAAAATAATTTCAGAAAACTCTTTCTCAACAAACCGGAAACAGAAAATTGACAGCTATAATTTTTGCATGAGGAGCGCCCCACGGGTAGCGGCGTAAATAGCACCCTTTTCAAAAAAAGGGGATAATTAACATTTTATAAAAACTCGGAAAATAAGCATGAAAGAAATTCATGCCCTATTTGATATAATTGTGCTTTCGTTATTCTTTTAAACAATAAGATGCACTAATAAAACTTGACTGATTAATGTAAAAACTGCAAATAATATACAATACAATACAAAAAAAACAGAAGTTTTTCTAAACAATACTAATGCGAAAAACTACAGAAAACCGGAAATAGAAAATTAACAGCTACGTCATCAGCTATAATTTTGCTTGAGAGGCGTCACACGGAAAGCGGCGTGAAAAAAATTAAAATACCAATAAAACTTCGGAAATAAGCATAAAATAAAGTAGAAATTTGTTTATTTCAGTGTATTTTCAGCACCTTCACCAGTCTTGAAAATATGTTTTTCTTTGACACTCATGAAATAAAATACTATCCTACACTGAAATAAACAAATATCCTCTATATATTTTGATGCGTATGAAAATATATTTATAATGTACTTTAAACGTTGATGATCAAAATAGCTACCGACAAGGAGTTAAGTGAAAATGATCTCCTAAATCTCTTTTGTCACATCAAGTACAGTCAATTGTAACCACGCCCATGTGCGGAGGTATACAGGGGATAGCGGGGAAACGGGCCGTGGGCCTTCCAGGTGGCCCCGTGAGTAAAATCGGTTATTTTGTTTCTCGTCGAAATTAGCGGGGAATATGCCTTAACTATGATGTCCCCGGGGTGCTAGGGCATTTGGCGGGGATTTTACCTGGGATTGGATCGACTGAAACTTAAAGTCCCCGCTTTTCCCAGGACCATGGGGCGTGGTTAAAATTGACTGGTGCATAAGTACATGGTTCTTAGTTTGCAAAGGGATATGACTTGTTTTGATGGTAATAGTTTAATGTAAGGCTTCAACTGCATATGCTCCTTGGTGACCTGGTATATTTTACCTTTATTTTAAAATTTATCATGGACTTTGACCATGTTTGAATAAATTTAAAAAACTCGTTTAGCAATCTTGCGTATGTTCTTGTTGCAGAAAGCGCTGACTTTCATACAAATATATGAGTTTCCTGAGCTGTTAAGTATATGTTGTAATGTATTTAAGCATTCACATTGCATCGTGGAGTGCAGCATTGCATTATAATCAAAGGAAGAGTACTTATTTTTAAGTAATTATTATCACCTAGAATAAATTTATTTCTATTCTAGTCTGAGTTATGGTTAGATTGAACATATTTTATTCTGTTCATATATACAAAAATAACAGTACAGCAATAGTAAGATGAAATGGATTGGAAAACAAGCAATGTAATTGCTTAGACTAATTTCTTTCTATGTAGCAGTGTACAGTTACGAATAGCATAGCAAGTCAGTGTATGATGTGTACAATATGACGAAAAATATTATTATAAAAACTGTTCAAACAATTTTACTTGAATGGTTTGAAATAATAAATGTAAACCAAAAAACAAACAAACAAACAAAAACACGCAAAAATATTCTGTCACACACACTGTCCCGATGAAAAGCGATCGATACACTAATGGTGTCGACTGTTAGGCATCAAAACACTTTGATGCTGCAATGAATGCTGAGGATTAAGATTTGTAAGATACTATGGAGAAAGACAATGTTTCATTTTAAAGAACAGAATGTTTTCGTCTCCTTTCCGCCAGTATCCCAGTTAATGTCAGCCATAAGCCGCTCAATACTACAAAGTTTGGTAGCACCGGTTACAATTCTTTTTTTTCTTTTTTTTTTTTTTTTTTTTTTTTTTTTTTCAATTTTATTTTCTCAAATATACATGTACATCATACATATATTCATAAAGTATACAAAAGTCGTGTTCCAAATTCGATCATGAAGAAAATATTGTGTTTTTTTCTGTTTTTTGGGTGTTAGTTAAGAAAGTAAGAAATGTTAGATAGAAGAAGGCAAGAAAGCAATGTGGATGAAATTTACATTCTTACATTGGTGTAAACTTGTGGTATTCAAGAATTAAGCTTGTTAAGTACTAGGATCCATCTACCAAGAAAAGCATGCAATTTATTTTTGGCCATAGCTATTATCTTTTCAGATTGCAGTCTCTTTGAAAAATATGGAACAAAAGCCTCGAAGATAGGCGTACTTCCTTCACACTTTGATTTAAAGATAAAGTATTTTGCAAGAAGTATAACGAAGTTAATTGCATATTCATAATTTCCATTTAAAGACTTAAAGTTACAGAAAGTGACCTCACTGTAGTTTATTGTCGAAATATCAACCTCAGATATGCTTATAAGAAAGCGTGTTATTTTGTTCCAGAATATTTGGGTGGAATGGCATTCCCAAAACATATGTTTATTCGAATCTATATACATTGAGCAAAAATCACATAGACTGCAAGAACTAATATTGTATCGATAAAGTTTACTATTATCAGGCAGTATTCTAAGAAGAAATTTGTACTGAAATGCTCTTAATTTGGTATCAATGCAAAGTTTGAATGATTGGGTATAAATATTTTTCCAATTTAGATCATTTACGCTTAGTTCTGCCTCCCATATTCCTTCTTTCGCATTTTGCACTGGTTTTTGGTTTAAAATAAGTTTCTGGTATACCAGCTTGCATATTTTAGTATTTTCAGTCACCTTATTTAAAAAAAACGTAGGTACATTATAATTCATTTCCTCTAATTTTACTTTTGATTTCCAATTTTGAGGAATACACTTCAAAAGCGTGTAATATTTCATGTAATCATGTTGGTTAATATCGTATAGTCTGTGTAGATCCTCAAAATTGTAAAACTGTTTTTGTTGAAAGTTATACAGATGCTCAATGTATAGTACACCTTTGCTGTACCAATTCTTATAGAAAAATGTGTCATCGTTTTGTTGTCTAATGTAACTATTGTTCCAAATAATTTCTTTTGCTATAATGTTTACTTCTTTTCTAAATGTTACACTTGCCCATGATTTAATTATATCACGAAGAAATTTCGATTTTATTTCAAGCCTATCAATTTTATTCGGGTCTAGATTACATTTGAAAATAAAATCTTTTCCAAATCTAACCATCATATTTTCATATATTTTTACCCATTTTGAATCTTTTTGAAACAGCATTCGTTTAACCCAGCTTGATTTTATTGCACATTCGAATTTTAATATGTCCAGCATTTTTAAACCTCCATTTTCATAACTTTGTATAATCTGATTTCTTGAAACTTTATCAGGTTTATTGTCCCATAAATATTTAAACATTTTTTGTTTAATATCATTTAAAAATGTGTGTGAGGGTGATTCAAGTACTGTTAATAGGTACAATAACTTTGGAATTGCAAACGTTTTCAGAACTGTTATTTTTCCTAAAAGCGAAAGATTCCATTTTTTCCATTTTTCTAAACAGGCTTCGAATTCCAGCATTTTATCTTTAAAATTCAAATCATTTATGACTTTTGAATTGTTACTGAATATAATTCCTAGTGCCTGCGCTGTGTTCATGTTACATTCGAAATTGCTGTCGCAGAATCTTGTTTTGTTATCTTTCAGTGATCCTAGCCTTAAAATTGAGCACTTTGATTTGTTTAGAGTTAATCCTGATATACTTCCATAATTATCTAAAGTTTTTATAAGAGTGTCGAAGGATTTTTTTGATCCATCTAAAATGAAACTAGCATCGTCCGCAAATAGGGTTTGTTTTAGGTCAATATTGTTTACTTTTATACCTTTGATATTCTCATTTTTACTGATTTCAATAGACAATAGTTCGATGCAACAAATGAATAAATACGGGGAAAGAGGGCATCCTTGTCTCACACCTTTACGTATATTAAAGAACTCGGATAAAAAACCGTTATTCGTAACACAACCTTTGGCATCTGAATAAAATAGTTGAACCCATTTTATTATATCATTGCCGAAATTGAACTTTTTAAGGCATTTTGTTAGGAAATTGTGATCGAGGCTATCAAAGGCTTTATTAAAATCAGAAAAGAATATCAAACCTTCATTATCATTTTCATTTGTAAAATCAATTACTTCTTGAAGAATTCTGACATTTTCCCCAATATATCTCCCCTTGATAAAACCTGTCTGATCACAACTTATAATCTTCTGTAAGAATGGTTTTACTCTATTGGCAATTGACTTTGAAGCTATTTTATAATCTATATTAAGAAGCGAAATTGGTCTCCAATTGTTTATTTGAGTTATATCTTTATTTTTTTTCGGAAGAAGGGTGATAATACTTTGTTTTTGCAATTCTGTCAAACTTCCAATTTCTAATGAATAATTTAAAGACTTAACTAAGTATTTTTTTTATTTCGTTCCAGAAAGTTTTATAAAATTCCGCTGTCAGACCATCCGACCCGGGACTTTTGTTATTTTTCATTGCGTTTAAAGCGTTAAAACATTCATATTCAGTAAGATCTGCCTGCCTATGATCTTCATTTGAAAGACAGTTATTCTCATTTTGAAAGAAGGGGGTATTTTCTGGATATTCTATATAGTCATCCTTCTTATAAAGCGATTCATAAAATGATTTTGCATGAGCTAGAACTAGATTATTATCTGATACAAGATTGCCATTAATATTTAGCTGGTTGAATGTTTTTTGTAGTGATCGGTTTTTCTCTAAATTTGCAAAATATTTAGTATTTTTTTCAAACCCTTCGATCCATTCGGCTTTTGATCTAATTAATACCCCTTTTATCTTTTCTTCGTTAAGTTTGTTTAATTTTTCTTTTTCTTTGTTTAATTTATCTAGATTTTCATTTGTTTGTGAACTATAAAGGTCGGTTTCTATATTTCGTATTTTCTGCAATATTTTGTTTTCTTCTTTTAAATCATTATTTCTTTTAAAGACTGAATATTTTATAGAATCGTCCCTGATTCTTCCTTTAATAACCTCCCAGAGTGTATTAGGGTTCGAATTTCTGTTACATTCTACAATTTCAATAATTGATTGCCGAATTTTACTTATATAAATTTCATCTGTTAATAATGAATTGTTGATTTTGAAATAGCCTGGACCGCGGTTATCTTGAACTTCATTTAAGGCTAATGTTACAATTGAATGATCTGATTTAAAACCAGGTTTTATTTCGCAAGTTGAAGTGATGTTTGTTAGCTCTGATGATGACAAGAAATAGTCTAATCTACAGAATATTGGTGGCTTTGTATTTGAATGCCATGTAAACATTTTCTTGTAGGGGTTTGAGACACGCCAAATATCTTCTAAATCGTAAGCGTTCATTATTTGTTTTAATTTATTTGAACATTTGATATGTGTGTTCTGACAACCATTTAGTTTATCATATTTAAAATCGAGAATTGTATTAAAATCACCACCTATTAGTACTGTTTTATCCGAATTTTCTTCCAGCAGTTTTTCTATATGATGCAAAAAATCTGTATCGTCAGTATTTGGCGCATATATATTTATTATAACGATATCTAGGCTGCCTATCTTCAGTGATAACATTTGTAAACGACCTGTTATTATTTCTTTATAATCTATGTAACTATGGGACAAATTAGAATTTAAAAAAATACCAACCCCTTTGCTATTTGTGCTATCTCCACTTAAGAAAAATTCACCGTTCCACATTTCCCCCCATTTGTATTTATTGTCGGCATTGGAGTAATGTATTTCTTGTAACAAGCATATTGAATATTTTTGAGATATTAACCAATTTAGGACATCATTACGTTTTGTTCTAGCTGCTAGCCCCTTAACATTAAATGTGCATATTTTTATAATCATTACAGTACCAAATAGTTCGTGTAAAAAACAAAACACATCCACATTGTGCTATAAAGAGTAGTGGGAAGTAGAGTGAAAGAGAGTAGTATGCATAACATATGATACGACATATAACATGTTTGAAGTGTGGATAAATGGATCTTGTTGAGGTAGTTGGTTTTGTAAGTTGTTAGACAAATTTGCTATTGAGTATACACGATTTGTAATTCAAAAGCAGTCGGCCTAAGTTTAAAACAAAATAAAAGCAGAAAAACAACAGAAAACAATGCAGAGCTGTCATGGAATTGTATAATCTAAGAGTGCGTAGTCAGTTTCATTTTAGTATATAATACTTTAGGGATAAAGCTATTTAGTACATTGAAACAACAACTTGACTTGAGGTAAAACAAACTAGTGAAAAGGCTAGTTAGTCTAGGTTAAGAAAGATATACTAATAACTAAAAGCGAAAATGATTTTGGAATGACATTGTATTATTTGTTTTTGTTCAATAAGTTGACATATTCTTTCCAACATGAAGCAAGAAGGAAAAGATAACTGAAAACCCTAACATCGTGCTGATATCAAAAGATAAATACAACGTAGTAGAACGATGTATCCATTAACATTAACAATACTTTCAGTATATGAGAACTACTTATATTACAAATCCATCTAGAATTTACAAACGTGTATTATGACTAAGATACAATATAATAATACACTGAGTAAGCCTATATCACATGACAAACTAAATGATATGTTTGTAAAACAAATTAACATGAACCATGCACAAATGATTTTGTTTTGAAATTAAAAATAATTATTTTATAACTCTGTATCTAGACTGTTTTAAAAGTGCAGTTACGCCATGCACAAATGATTTTGTTTTGTCATTATAAATGTTATATTGTATAACTTTATCTGAAACTTTATCTTTTTATTTTAAACTGTTTTAAATGCGCAATTCCACCCAGTGTTATAATGCGCTTATCTAATCCATATATACCCTTGCTTGACCGAAATTGCTATTTGAAAGCCTGAAAGTGTCAAGCATAAAGGACATGGATAGTGTGTGTAAAAATGAAAAATACTTTTACAAATAATTTTTTATCATTCACTGTTATCCTTTTATAATAAAAGGAAAAACCATTGGAAGTAAAAAAAACAGTATATGTATATGTACTATAAGTATTAAGGGGTGGATTGCTCAAAGGCAGTAAATAAACATTGGTTTTTCAAAAGTAACAAAGAAAGAACACTATTTATAATCCTAAAAAAAAACAAAAAAACTTTCAGCCGATGATAATGCATGTACTTTTTCATTGACATTAAACAAACACTCAGTAACAAAGACCAGGATTTTGTTCATCATTACAAATCCCTTAGCATTTAAAGTATCAAAGTGTCAATGTATAAAATACAATCACTATTGCTACAGTTTAAAACATACAAAGGGATTAAATATTTACTGTATCAGGTTATTTTGTTACTATACAGGTGAAGGTGTAATCTATACTTGTAATAAAAAGTTCCGCCGGTTAAGAAACAGACTGGGGTTAACATTGTTCTTATTTATGAAAAGGCCAAGGTAAATCGATCCAATGGTCATAGTCTTCATACTTGACAAGATGAACTTGGCCATTTGAGTTTTTGTAGAAAATCTTTCCTCTACTGAACCATGCTTCACTCACTTCGTCAATCATTTTCTTTTTAACACACATTAGCACGTGCAAGTTCAGCTGTGTCAAGTCATCGTTTACAAAGACCCCAGTGCCCCGAAGATTTCTACGGTTTCGCATAATACACATTTTATTGAATCTTGAAGCTAGTTTGACAATCACATCCCTGTTTTGTGACTTCTTGTTTGGCAGTCTATGTGCCATGTCTACATCACTTGCCTTGAGCTCAATAATGTCTTTATCCTGTAAATATTGTTGTACTTTTGTAAGTGTTTCTTCTGCTGTCTCCCTAGGATTTGTGTCTGGTAAACCTCTGATTATTATATTGTTTATTCTACTATATTGTTCACTTTCATTTTCAAATTTTCTGTGTTTCTCACGTTCGAAATCTAACTGATTATTCACTCTGAATGTTTCTTCTGTATTCTTTTCTAGCTGTTCTTCAAGCGCCGTAACTTTTTGTGCAAGCTTTTCACTACTTTCTTCCTTTTCAAACAATTTCCCTTCAAGAATCTCAATTCTGTTGGTAACAGACTTCAAAAGATCTTCCTTCATTTCAGTCATAAGATCCTTAATGCTGCTTCTTATTGTCCCATCACCCTTTAGTACAGCCTTTTCAATTTTGCTTTCTAATCGTTCTAATTTAGTGTTTATTTGCTTCCACTGTTTCATTATTTCTTTTATATCAGCCATGTCAGAATCCTCATTTATCTCAGCTTTTTTGGATTTCTTCTTTTTTTGTTTTTCCTTCGTTGTTCCCTCTGCTTCAATTCCTTTTGTTCTACTTGTATCTAGTTCGCTCACGCTTGAGGTTTCACTGCGTTTGCGTTTTAAATCAAGGTCAACATCTGCATTTATTAATGTTTGTGTCGCCATATTTTTTTCTCACAGTATACTTTTCAAAATTTTCAGCGCTCAGTTTTTTCAATGTTAAAGTTTCGCATTTTAACAAAGTGACAAGTCATGATATATTTTATTTACCTATTTGATCATCCAATTCATTGATTTGCACTAAAATCCATTTTCACCACACTGCTGGATACTACATATTGTTACATTTTTATCAGAGCATATTTTGTTTACATCTTACCATAAGGTTACATACCACCGGTTACAATTCTAGCCGTCTCGAGTTGCACATCTTCGATATCATTTTTTTTTAATTTATTACTACAATTGTCCCAGACAACGTCGGCATACTCGAGTAAAGGTCTAATAAAAGTCACATACATTTTATCCAAGGCTGCACGGGAAATTTCAAACTTAAATGTCCTAAAAATACCTTTTCTCTGCCATGCCTTGTTGATGTTTGAAGATATGCGAGATTGCCATTTGCCATCTGAAGAGAAGGTTACCCTAAGATTTTATGAGTGCTGATTTGAGATATGGGAACATTGTCGAGATAAAGTGAGGGTTGATTTTGTTGTTGACGTTTACGAGAAAAGAGAACAGATTCTGTCTTAGATGGATTAAAAGATACTAGCCATTTCTTCGACCAAGATGATATTTGAGACAGGTCATGGTTAAGGTCGGCTGCAGAAGATACGGGATCTTCGACAATAATGTAAAGACTCGTGTCATCTGCGAATAAGCTGATGTTTGCCGTAATGTAATTGACAATGTCATTAATGAATATAAGGAAGAGCAAAGATCCAAGGATATATCCTTCAGGAACACCAGCGTTGATAGTGAGGATTCCTGTAGCAGAGTTGGATAAGACTACCCGTTGTTTGCGGTCAGAAATATAAGAAGAAAATCAATGAAGAAGTGAACCTCTTATACCGATGGATGACGCTAGAATCGCCATTGATGAAACCAGATTGGAAAGATGTAAGTATTCTATTCGAGATGACGTAGTTGTATAGGTATTTGTGGATTCAGCGCTCCATGAGTTTGCCAATACAATTTAGAAGTGATATTGGTCTATAATTGCAGGGACTAGATGGATCAGATTTTGTTTAAATGGGGCAGACGTTCGCCAACTTCCTGAGAAATGGTTCTAATTGGATATCTGTTAAGTTACCCATACAACATGTATGCAGATGTAGACTTTCTGGATTTGGTGATTCTACGTAAAATTGATAAGTGGATTCTTTTAATAGATAGATAGATGGATAGATATCTTTTATTCCTCCAAGTTGGAGAGCAAAACATATATACATATACAGAAGGTTAATTACAACAGTGTGTATATGGATTATTGCAATATACAAATATACATGTACAAATGACATAATACAAAAGTGATAATAGTATTGTCAACATGCAATGGTATTAATAGCTTGTATATATATATTAAAGAAATTTTAGAGACGGTACCAATTCAAATTCAAACTAACATATAACATATAATACCGCAATATCGTAATAAGCCTCAGCTCTATATTACAGCCAGTGGCAAGGTTGTCTTAACGAAAATCGAAAATTAAGACATTTAAGCCCAGGCTAATAAGTATGATATCGGCACAGCGTTAACGTAGTAATCTGCACAATGAAGTTGCCTGGTTCAAATGGC
Source organism: Mya arenaria (assembly GCF_026914265.1). NCBI lineage: Eukaryota > Metazoa > Mollusca > Bivalvia > Myida > Myidae > Mya > Mya arenaria. Next base: position 4,643,091 of record NC_069136.1, on the reverse strand, counting down.
GAAGACTTCTACCGTTGGTGTCAGTAAAAAACATCAAAATGAACTGACACTGTTCGTTGCTATTGATGTTTAATATTTGTAAGAACAACGTTTGACTTAAATCACATAACGCATCCCAAACTAGCTTTCTTTTAGCCTCATTAGCAGGGCAAAAGCATAGTGCGTGTTTTGTAGCATTCTCCGTAAGTAAACCGCATCGTCTGCAGCGCATAACAAAGTGTTTTGAAATTTACTGTCCAGCAGCTTTAAGAAGTGAATCGTTATTTTATTTTCGTTCCTCGCAACAGTCCAGAGTTTTGAACAGTGGCCATCCACAATGATATTTGGATATAGCCATTCATTATCAGACACCAGCGTGTTCAACAATGATGTTTTCACATATATTAACACTATTCTCTTCAGTATATGTTTCCAGGTAAACTTTGATGGAAATGTCCCGCAAGCAAGAAATTGCTCTAAAACGTTATGCAGCCCGTACTTGTTTAAAATTCTCACAATATCTTGTATAAAACCAAGGCGCTGTTGTTCGCCGTTTGAAAAGCGAACAATTCAAGACGATGGATAAAAATAACTTTCGCTAAGTAGTCCTCCTGCAAACGACATAATTGGCCGAACATGAGCAGCTTTTTATGATCGATGTATGTTTCTATCGCTAACGCATCTAATGTAAGAAGAGAAAAGTTTACATTGACATATTTTGGCATTTGTTGGATGTGTTTTAAACAAAAAACTATGCGCACGCTCCACGTGTAATATTTCACTCGACGAGTAGGTGTTCCATGTCTCACACCCGTAAAGGGCCTTTGGGAGAACTGCTGAAATATATATTGTTCTCAATGTCAGAGGGTCCAATTTTTTGGATGTAACCTAGAGTTTAGGACATTCAAATATGATCCACGCAATTTATTACACGCTTCGCGCATTGCTTGTTTTGATGAAAGATTTTTGCCCGTTATAACTCTAAGGTGGGTATAATTGTCACATTCGTTGATCTTGTCAGGTCCAAGTTCAAAACAGCGGTCAAGTGGATGACTGACTTTTTCGTTGAACACGAAGACTTTGCATATGTCCGAGTTATAAAAATATCTCCATTTCCTGGAATATTGACAATAGATGACTAACATTTGGTCCATGGCTGATTTCGAGAATGATAGTAGTACCATGTCATCTGCTACAGTATGGAAACTCATATTTTGACCATAAATACACAGTCACAAACTACTATGTTCTATTTGCCTAATAAGCCCATCGATTTTATTTATTTATTTCCTCCAATTATGAAGAGCAAAACGTATTTACAATTGATAAACACATACAGTGATATCACATAATATATATATGTAAAGTACATGTTTCATCTGTTCACATTTACAAAATGTGGTTGATAATCAAGCAATTCATAACAATAAATAATACAAAATACAGTAATGCATAATTAATATCGGATATAGTACATCACATACTAGTTTACATGTACACGAGCAGTACATTCAGATAAGGTGCTATAGTTTAAGCATAACACCTAACACATGCAACCATTACATCATAATTAGTTAAGCAATCGTTACTACTTGCCGAAGCAACACTTAACAAATACTGGCACTGATTAGCATAGGGCATTGACATAAACAAGCTAAACTTGCGAATACCATACGCTTTAATGATAGAGTTCTTTACTTCGTTCTGCCATTTGTCTCTTATATGACAAAAACCAAGAACATGTTCAGTCATGTTTTCAGTCAATAAACTGCACAAGTTACACCGCTGTGGATATGGGCGTGAAACAACGTTTCCGATAGCATTTAGAATTTTTACACATAGTGGACGATCTTTTGGACTGTTTCTGGCGATTCTCCAAAGAGGGGAGCATTTATTTTCTTGCACAACATTTTCAAGTGCTAGGTTACCCCCTACGCTCGTTATATCCACAAACAATTTATGTTTTACCGGTCGAGTTACGTTAATGTCAAGTAGCTTCTTCCATGCAAACTTCGACGGAAATATGGCATCATTTACATATGTATTTAAATAGTACAACAGGTTATATTTTGTTAATAGTCTGTAAACGTCGGGTATAAATCCAAACTGTTTATCTAATTTCAGAAATCGCACAAGCCTATTCACAAATAACTCCTTGGCTAAAAACTTGCATGGGAGCCGACATAACTGGCCAAATAGTTGAAGTTTCCGATAGTCTATCATTGTTTCGATATCTGTCATATTCAATGTGTACAGTGAAAAGTTTGATGACATACTTTTGCGGAAGCCTTGCATGTGCTTAATACAATGACGATGGGCAACTTCTAACTTTCTCATGTCATTTGCCGAGTACTGATTCCACATTTCACATCCATATAATGCCTTTGGAAGGATTTCACACTGGTAAATTGTCCTCAATGTTATAGCACTGATCTTTTCAGGACATATGCCACTACTACAAATGCTAAAGTAAGCCCCTCTTAGTTTAATACACGCTTCGCGCATTGATTCTGTGGCAGATAGATGTTCATCACATACAACACCCAGGTGCATGTATTTACCAACGGTGGCAACTAAATTCTGACCAAGTGAAAATGTTTGCTGTGGTCTGGTAATGCTACTTGAAAAATTACACACAACGACTGAGCATTTACCTGGGTTGTAAAAATACCGCCACCGTCTAGAATAATCCCAACAGATGTCTAGCATGTTATCTAGTCCCGTTTTAGAAAAAGACACCAATACCATGTCGTCCGCCACTGTCGGGGAGCACATCCTCAGGTCATGGATACAAAGACCATTGCCACTATTTTCCAGTTCTTTGATTAATCCGTCTATGAAAAGGAGGTACATTAACGGTGAACCGTTCCCGCCCTGTCTGGTGCCTTGTAAAACTGGAAATTCCTTCGATGTCTTACACGGCTAGTCACATTTAAATACATATTTTGAAACGCAACCAAGGTATTACTGTCAATAACTGTGGATGAGGTATCTTTGTCACGCTCTTTGTTTAGTTGAATAAGCTTGAATGAAAGACCGTCGGTCCAGACACGGTGAAAGGCCTGTCTACTGTCCAAAAAACAAAGGTACACTGTTGACATGTTTTCTTTAGCAAAGTGCAGACATTCCCGGAGTGAAAATGACGTCATGATACAACCAAGATGATCCTGAAATCCACCTTGCTGTCTGTTCAGCTTATGAGTAATAGAGTCCTTACATCGACTTAGCAGTACTAATTCGTAAAGTTTGAGCAGTGTAGAAGACAACGTGATAGCGCGAAAGTTATTGGGGTCGTCTTTTGACTTTTTCCCGCCCTTATGGAGTGTAATTATTTCACCACGCTTCATCAAATCAGGAATATATCCTAGACGCAACATACTTGTGTACAAGTTTGCAAGAGTATTGGACACAACGTTTCGCCCATAAATCAAATGTTCATGCCTAACACTATCTGGCCCACACGCCTTTCCCTTTGGTAATGTCTTTATCGCGTTTTTCACAACTTCAGGTGACACGACAACTTTTGGATCAAGGGTAATTTCCGCAAATGACTGCTCCACCGCCTCTGTTATATGTTCTCTCCAATTCTCGTCGAACTCGGGTGATTCTGATGGGGAATAAAGTGACTGAAAATACAAGCCCCACTGCTCTGTAATTTTCTCCCGGCCTCTGCACATCTCCCCGTTAAACTTAATTCCATCACCAATCTTATTCACAGAGCTATTCTTTCGCGCTTTCACTGATTTCCAGAAATAATCGGAATCTGTTTCAGCCGCCCTTTCAATCGCATGGTCCAGATTTTGCAGAAATTATTCAACTGTTCTTCTGTGTTTACGTCTAAATGCACACTTCGCTTTTTTGTACTCAACATATTCAGAATAATTTTCGCCTCTTGGCCTACCAGCCCGGCACCAGCTATCACGTAGCACTTTCATATTTTTCTGTAGAATAGAGAGCTCTTCCGACCAATATGGTTTCAGGTGTCTCTTGAAGATCCGTTCTGGAAATGATTTACTCGAACATTCTAACAAATTATCAATACACTTTCATACAATTTGTCAATGCCCCTTTCGTCACATGGGTCTATAGTAAACTGGTTAAACTCATAATGCAATAAAGATTCATAGCAATGAATGTGATTTACCTTGACTTTTTTCCAGTTAGTACAATTAGTCATATTATTGGCATTATATTCATTTTCAATACAGTCAACAATTTTAAGCGCTAAGCAACAAATAATAGGTCTATGTCGAGAAACGTTTAAACAACAATCATCCGCAACTTCACAATGTGTCACAAAGTCAATATTCTCCTGTGGTATACATATATAGTCTATAAGTGACGTATAACAACCGTAAGTATTGTCAGAACGAACACACGATGACAATGTATTTATAGGACACATGTTACAATCATTTAAAAATTCTATCAAACACTTATCTCGGCTGTTTAACGACGGCGCACGCACCTTGGCGTTAAAGTCACCCATGAAAATCGTTAGACCCATTTCACTATAGGTATGATGTAAATCATACAATATGGAAATATAATCATAATATATCTCAAGAGAGTGGTTTACACAAGGCAGGTATACTTGAAAAATGTACATATATTGTCCAGGTACAATTTGGAATTTAATACCTACAATACGATCATCATTTATATTCAATGGTGAAATAAAATGGTCAAAATATAGAGACACCGCCCTTTCCTACCCCACATTGCTTCAGAGTTTTATCACAACATGTATAATGATTGTAATCACTTGATATCGAGTTCATGAAATGCGAGTTGGATGGCAGCAACCAATGTTCTGATATACCACAAATGTCTATATTTGCCTGAGTTAATACATCACAAAGATAAGATGCACTAGACATAATTCCCGTAATATTCCATGTAAATAGATTAAGATTGCACAGACTCATAAATATAGTTAAAAATATAAGTATGGTTCGCATAATCATAATAACAATCACAATGCTAACTATAAATGACTTATGAACGTCCGTTTTATTAGTCCACTAACTCAGCCAATGTACTGAATGGGTTTTTCCACTCGCACTCTCTCCACTGTGTGACTCCATTCGCTCGCCGTCCCTCCGCCATCTGTTGCATAGCTGCTCTAAACCTTGGAGGAATATCACGATGAGTCCCCGACGGCCGACTCGTTTGGCGCTCGCTTGGTTCCCTGAGGGTTCCGTAGAACGCTTTCGCTCTAGATGAGGTAATCCGATTGCCCCACTCCCGGCGGACGCCCATCCGGTCTTGAAGTTGCCGACCCATTCCTTGGTTCCAGGAGCGACCCGTGTGACCGCCATGGCTCACATGTAACGTAGCTCGGCCAGAAGTCATTCTACGAGAGTGAAAAAGCAGTTCCTTCATGGCAATTAACGAAGTATCATCAATGTCACACTGTTTAAGTTTAAATAATAGCCCAAGGTGCCACACATGGTCAAACGCCTGGCGGCCATCCAAAAAGCACAAGTAAACAATTGACAACATTTCTTTGGCAAAATGTAGGCTTTCGCGGAAGGCGAACGATGTCATAATACATGCAAGTCCCTTTTGAAATCAATCTTGCTGTTTACTTGCTGAGGTTTTCTAACGGTTTATTTTTGCATTTGTCTAACACGACAGCTTCGAACAGTTTTAAAATAGATGAGGACAAGGTAATAGCGCGATAATTGCTAGGCTCATTTTTTCGCTTTTTCCCGCCTTTGTGTAATGTTATAATGATCCCTTTCTTCATTTTTACTGGTTTATATCCACTCCTCATCATACTTGAAAACATACTTGATAATACAGGAGAAATAAATTCTTTTGTATTCTTTAAATGTTCATATACAATGCTGTCATAATTTCCCGCTTTACGTTCGGTAGAGTCCCGATTATTTTTCACACAACGTCACTTGATACAAATGCCTGCGGGTCTGGTTTTATCGACTTCAAAGTTTCTATAATACAGGTTGCCACTGAACGTTCCCATTCATTTTCAAACTACGGGGAATTTGATTGTGAATAAAGGTTTTGAAAGTAAAGTCCCCACTGGTTTGTTTGACCCTCGTGGCTTCTGTGAACTACACCATCAAATTTTATGCCGGCACCGTTCCCTTGTCTTGATGTGTTCTTTTTGGCATTGACGTGTTTCCAAAAGGTAACAGAGTCCCTTTAAGCGTCTTCATCAAGTTGCCTGTCCAATTGTCTAAGTATATTACAATTGCATTTCTGTGGACATAGCGGAACTTGCTTTTAGCAAATTTATAGTTGACAAATTCACTCGACTCCTTTGTTCTTGGCTGCCCTGCTGGCATCCACTCACTTCGTACGTCTTTCATGACTTTATGTACGTCGGGCAGTTCTTCCGACCAATACGGTTTAAGGAAGGAACAGTAACGTTTTCTTGGTAATGACTGATTAGCGTATTCAACTAATTTATCGCAAACAATGCTGTAAACGTCATCAAGATCATCTTTACAGAGTTCATTGCACTGAATATCCTTAAGATTCTTGTCAAGTTGCACTAGGCTTTGATATTCCCTTAGATGTTCAGGCTTACTCTTTCGCCAGTTAACGCCATTCACATTTGCATTTTCAAGATTACAATCATACAACAATACATCAGTATATACTCAACATAAAATAGGCCGGTGCCTAGACACGTTTAAACAATGATCAGTAGCAATTTCACAATGCATTACCAAATGAACATGTTCATAAGGTAGGCATATATAGTCAATCATTGAGCGGGAATTGTTGTCATATGAAACAAATGTATCTGTTGAGCCCGAACACAATGGTAACATATTTAAAGTACACAAGTTACAATCTTTTAAAAAAGACATAAGTGATTTATCATTGGTACATGATTGTTAAGTGTTAAGTCTGGGATTGAAATCAGTGCTCTTCATGTTACCTTCAGTCAATAAGTCAGCAAGGTACGAGGCACTCGACATATTGTGCCGGTGTTATTACGTTAAGAGCCCTAATGATTGAAACATAAAATGAGATCAAAACAATTATAGACATATACAATGTTTTTTTTTATTCAGTGTTCACATCGTCCATAGCTAGTCAACGTCATAGTCACTCAGCGCCTCATAGCGGTTCTGGTTTCCAAAGCTGCCCCGACTTAATGCAATTAATATTTTCTTCAAACCCCAGACCTTACATACGTATGTTAACAGTATTATGTGGTCAAACAGCTTAAGCTGGAGATCAATGGGTAAATTTTGGTTGTGTTGAAGTTTCCTGATGGGGTTCAATATACAATAAGATATCAATAAGTGTCCACAATTCTAACCTTGTATTGTTAAGCATGAATTTGAATCGTGGCCAAGATCTTCGATAAATACCATAACTTTGTTTTTTTGCGGTATTAAATTTAAATATCCACAATGAACAGTAACTTTCAAAGTATGTTAAGCATTTTTGAAAGACAGATTGTGTTCGAGCCAGAATAAATGTATCATCTGCAAAGAGCAGTACCAATATTTGAAGCTTCACTGTTGTTTCCTTGATCAAAAAGTCTATAGAAATGCCTGGATTTTGGGAATTTGTTAAATACTCATTAAGGTAATTTAAGTAAAAGGAAGAAAAGAAATGAAGACAGGCTTTCTCCCTGTAAACAAACACAATTTGGTGCGTAGAAAGCAGATATTGTCACATGCTTTATATTTTTGTACATATTACGATTTATTTTGATAATTTTTCATTGACTCAATTGTTTACTTGTATGGAAAATAAATCGGTTTTGCGTGTCCAATGTATATCGTTTGCTTTGGTGATATAAAAAAGTTAATCAAATAATTCAGAGTGAAAACATGGTCGGCAGTAGGATAGCCTTTCCTAAATTCAGCTGGGGTTTGATTGTTTAATTGTTGATGGTCACTCAACTTTGTGAGTCACGCGTAGAGAACTGCGGTGAATATTTTTTCAAACGCAACTAAATATAGAAATCGGGCGGTAATTTGCGGAATCTAAAGGCGAGGTTTTGCCTTTGTAAATTTGAATTGAGTACAACTCCAGAATCGAATATTAGGTTGAAAATAATTGTATATATAGATAGAGTTAGTGTTGAGTTTCTTTAATGTATTTATTACCTAATTCGTGTAAGGGAACCAGAGGCTTGGCCATTTTTCAATTTCATTATTTTTTTTAATTGATATATTTATATGCATTCAAGTTCATATAAAGGAAAATCCAATTTCTTAAAGTTACTCAAATCACGGATGACACAACTTTGTTTTTTAAAGAATCACAATGAAATATCAATTGTTCTTGATATAATCGATTAGTTTGGAAATTATTCTGGACTAAAATCAAATAGGGAAAAAAACAAGGCATTTGGATTGGCAAATCAAAACGTAATATAATTAATATTATGAAAAACTTAATGTTTACGTCAAGAAACGTTAAATCACTTGGAGTATAGTTTGTAAATGATAAATATGAATGTATAAATCTAAGCTGGAATGATGAAAAAATAAATAAATGTAAACAATTGGTAAATAAGTATTAATTATAATTGGATTGAACAAAATCTAACTGTCTTTGGCAAAATAACTGTTTTAAATTCTTTCCCCCTTCCAAAACAAGTATATTTTGCTCAAAATATAGTAACGCCTGATCCATTTAGAAAAACTATAAATTCCATGGTTTTTTTTTAAATTTCTTTGGAGTGGAAAAAAGATAAAATTAAGCGTAAAACGTGAAACAGTTATGGGGAACAGACTTGAAGGTGGTTTAGAGATGCCAGGTTTGAATATTATTCTAAAACAATGACATAAAAATGGGTGATTAATCTAATACAGTTGTTGCGAATTGAAAAATTATACCATCAGTAATATTAGACCAATTTTAAAAGACTTTTCTTATATTTCATATAAACTTAGAAATTTGATTTATACCTATCAAAGCAAACAAAGTCACTCTGTTCTATAAGCATATGTTATTAATATGGATTCAGTTTAAACAACTTCCAGTTAATCAAACGAAAACACCCAAAGATACTTCAATATAAGGAAAGAAATGATGTGGGGTTATAAATTTATAAAACATAAAAATAAAAGCCTCCTTATATTATATTTTTTACACAAACTATATTTTATCGAATTCGGGCAAGACGCGAATTGTATTCTTTATATGCTCAAAAATAAACAAAACTGGATTGCAGAAGTAAATATTTTTTAACAAGCAACTCCTAACAGTTTGAAAGAAACTCTTACATCGGATATATCTACAAATTCAAGCGTCAATATAAAATTACTAATAAGTCTCCCAAATAAGCCATCCAAAGACATGACGAATAAGCAAATATATCAGATCTATATAAAGCAATTTCATGAAAAGCCTTACATTCACGGTTATAGGGATCAATGGTTACAAGGGGGCATATTCGCTGAAAATCTTGGTACGATATTGTTTATAAATCTATTGTGGATAATAATTTCAAACAATTTAAAATAAAGTTATCGCATAATTTCGTAGCAACAAATTAAAATTTATTTACATGGATTTTGAAGGATTGTCCTTTATATATTTATTGTTATGAAGTAGAAGACTATGAACACTTCTTTATCAAATGTCCCGTTCTGACACTTTTCGGGAATGCAATGCATGGACATTTTTAAAAGATGTGGAAAACAGAAAGACATTCCACATTTCGGGAATGCAATGCATGGACATTTTTAAAAGATGTGGAAAACAGAAAGACATTAAGAATATAAGACATATAGTAATAGTTTACAGGTTACAAAGTTGAACAAAAATAGTATAATATTGTAAACATTGCTTTAAGTCTGTTTATTGCCTATTGCAATTATAAGACCTATTATATTTGTGAAAGGAAAACCAAACCGATAAATAGTATGTACCATTTATATAATGATTTAAACATTATTCAACCTCACTTGAAAAATAAACGTATTTCGAAACGTTTTGTAAACGCTTTTGTTAATATTACAAAATGATGTTAATGCATTTTAAAATGTTTATTATTTAACTCATTTGTTAAATGATATTATTCCTCTTAGATATATATATATATATATATATATATATATATATATATATATATATATATATATATATATATATATATATTTGTTTTGGAAAAAGTTTAATTGTTGTGCGATTAAATAATATTTAATAAGCCGAAAACAATACATTTGCATGCTTGCATAGTTACATTTTTGTAATGAAAGGACGAGGTAACAATTCGCACATTCGAAGGTCCTCGATACAGGTTAATGTATGCAATTATAAATAAGGATAGTTTAACTAACATTCTTTCTATTTAAAAGTCAATTAGCGACTCTGACTCCGATCTTTGGGTTCATGTTGTCCATACTTGCCCACGTGATGTATCCCAGAACATGCAGTTCAGATGCGGCGTTACCCCCCTCCCCCCACACCATCCCAAGCTCTACAGTCGTCCAAGTTGCATTTTTAATATTAGGAAAAAAAACGAAATAATTTACGACCAAAACCCCTTTCGGGTTCGAGGGAGGAGCGCAAGTCAAACGGGTGCGCCACTTATTAACGCCCCCTTTAACGTCAAAACATGGATTCGCCCCTGGTAGTGCACCCGTAATGACGTCCAGCCTAAAACAAGAAAGCGGCCATTAGCAGTTAATTTAATGACGATTCCGATGAAATTCGGTCGTTTCTGGTTATGTAAAAGTATTTCTAATACTAATTTATTTTATCGGAATTAGCTGATCATAAACGGGCTCGTCCCGGGATTTATTGATATAGATACATGTATTTGAATCACTTCAACACGGGGTGGTTTTTACAATAACATTTTCATTTTGATGTTTGATCGATTGCTTTTTATCAGGAACAAACATGTGTCGCATTTCAGCTGTTTTAAGAAGTCAACCATCTCGGAATATGTCTGGGCGCGGGGACCTTAGTACGTTCTATTCCTAGGGGTCATTTGATAACGATCTGAAGACGTGGAAGACTGAGCTACAGGTAATCACAATATTTTGTCATTTCGTATAATTTATGAAATACAGAAACGTTCAGTGAAAGATACAGATTAATTTTATCCAAAAAGCTTAACTCTAATTAATAAGAAAACTATCACCATTTCGATAGTATGTGGTATACTATGTCTGTTTATATAATATGCCAGTACGACTGGTATGTGTTAAAGAAGACAGATATGATAAAAAGTTAGCTATTTTATTTGTCATTCTTGCTTCTCTCCTGTCCAGGAATACGTATTTTGTGTGAATGATGATACACCGGCAGCAGCTGTCGCTAGGTCTCAAGTTTCCATGAGGTAACTATTCGACAGCGAGGACCCCCTGGTCAACAACGGTAAAGATGACGACAATTGCGGGACACTGAGGACATCTTTCGTGACCTAAGTGATGCGAAGAGTTGCATTGAGGCAGATCGGCCTATCTTGTATGGCAACTAAAGTTGACATGCCATTAAACAATATTTTTATATTCTCTTGTACATTACGTCTCATGGTCGGGGAAAATGTAATTTGGCTTGTCTTCCTGGCCTGCTTCCCAATAACTTGAGAACGCTCACGAATGCCGATGCTGCAAAAGCTTGTTAGATATATGAGCTGCAGATATTGTCTTTCCATACCAGAGGTCAAATAGCAGTGACCTTGGGTAGAAAACGGTAGCTTATACAGAATGATTCTGTTGTAATAATGGCATTAGGCGAAAGTCAAAGGTCACTGTTGCTCTTGTTCCATTTCAAAACAAATATTAATTATAATCCTTGATGAATGACTTCTAATATACAGTGCAATTGTGGAGACAGAATAATATTCTCTTGTTATTTAATAGTGTTAGTTTATCTATCTCTAGTTTAAAATAAAACGGCGCTGCAGGTTCCTTTTTGTCGGGAGTAACGTTATGTGGCAGACATACGCAATGTCGTGTTGCGAGTGCGAGGCTTACAATGCCGCGCACCTAACATGTCGCATAGAATATGGTGCAGAACACGGAAGTTACTTTCCCGGACACTCATAGCCAAGCATTCCCCTAAACAGACGTGACTTATGGACATCATGGCACAAAAAATACAGAACAGATTTCAAGATGTGGACGTTGCAGTGCTTTTTATTCCGGATCTACACATTTCTGCAAAACACTTATGAGGTTTTGCTATAAGTGCAGTAAGTACGGTCATTATGCCTCTTCATGTCTAAAAAACAGCAACAGCCACTAGAACAACAACAACAACAACACTCTGTACCAGCGTCGGTGACATCAGTTAAAGTAATTGCACCACTGTCCAAACCAACCCCACCAGATACAACTCAGCCTGATGAGCATCAAGACACAATACCATTTACAGCAGTTGATGACGAAGAATTAATACAGAGTGCTCCTTTTAGTAATGTGGTTAATTCCCACAATGAGATTATTAAAATCAAACGAAAGATAAAGAATAAAAATCAGCAAGTAAAAATTCAGTTAAAACAAATTTGGACACAACGTAAAAAAACGCAGACAAGCTAAAACTATGGGCAAACATAATGGCGATTAGGTATTGTACCGTAATCGCGTTTATTTTTGCATGTTAACATCCGCCATTTTCATTATCGGGGACGAATAGGTTGGTTCGAACCATTGGAATGCGAATGCCGTTACGAGTTTTCTCCCTTTCACTTCAGGTTTCAGAATTTCCTAGATTAACTTTCGTTCTCTCGCAAAAAAGGTTTTTAATCGAATTTAATCTTCAACAATCTTCAACAATTGGCTATCTACTACATTTTATATAGTTCTCAGATTAGTTTTGCAAGCTTTTCAAAATGCCAGGCAGGGGTAAAGGACGGAAACTGGTTAAATCTAATCCTGAGCCCGCTCCAAAGAAAACACGGACAAGGCGGTACCACCGACTAAGGAAGGCGAGGTGGCGGAGGTGGTGCGTTTGGTACAGGACGCGAACGAAGTGGGAACGGAGGCCGAAGGTGATACTATGTGTTCCTTTATTTATTTTGAGAAAGCTTTTATGGCTAATACATTTGAGCCATTTGATGCTCTGCCAGAACTGTTAAGGTGCGGTGGGGATGGACTTTCTTCACATATACCTGTCCAGATTTGTAATAAAATCTGTAATAATGAATACGTTAATCTCCCTGTTTTGTAAAAGGACTCAATTGAGCTCACAGCTATATACAATGAGAACAGTGTCATTCGGTTGAATGAGCAGGGGGTCCTTGAGTCCAAAGCGAGGTCATGCACAGACAAAGGGACCAGCATAGAAAAGTGGACAGACGCCTTTGTAGTGTTCATGGACATCTTCCTGTGCAAGTCCCCCAATAAAGCACGGGAACTATTGGGGTACATGAACACTATAAGGGAATGTGCTGCACGCCAAGCAGGCTTTGCATGGCGTACATATGACGATCAGTTCCGTCTGCGGCAGGCCATGTCTCCACAGCCATGGGATAAGATAAACCCTGATTTGTGGCTGAGGATCATGTCAATGCCTCAGCCCCTGCAATCATATAGACCACAATCCAATTCTGCTTTGGGCAATGCTAAAATGCCTTGTTGCCTCGATTTGAACAGGGGGTACTGTCACTGGAACCCCTGTAGATTTGCCCACAAATGTTCTATATGCATGTCGCCACGTCATGGCAAGTCAGGTTGTTCCCTCGCCAACAGTACCACAGGTGCTAGTCCAGATAATTTTGACCAGATGGTAAACATGAACAGTAATAATTTTCGTTCTCAATACAGGATTAGGGGCCAGTAAGGTAGGATAACCTTTGGACGAGTGTATGGCCAGCGAGGGTCTTACAACCGTCAGTAGTAATCATTCGTATATTCCAGGTATTTTGTCCTTAGCACCCTCCCAAATTCACATACAACAATAACAAATCGAAGTGCATGGTTATCCAAGCGATCAGGCAAAAGTCATACTTGACGGTTTTACATCAGGCCCGTTTGTTTCAAGTCCAATTTCGAATCTTCGCTTGTCACCTATTGGACTGGTTCCTAAGAAGACCCCAGTAGACTTCAGGATGATACACCATCTGTCTTATCCTGTTGGTAATTCTGTAAATGATTTTATTGACCCAGCCCTTTGCTCGGTCCAGTACACAAATTTTGACAAGGCCGTTGAAACAAGGTCTGGGACAAGGGGCAATGCTTTTCAAGATGGATATTAAGAGTGCATTCAGACTTTTGCCGGTTTACCCACATGACTTTGATTTGCTTGGGTTCCATTTTGGGGGTAAATTTTATTTTGATAAATGCCTGTCATTCGGTTGAAGCATTTCTTGCAGTACCTTTGAAAAATTTGCCACTTTTTAGAATTTTGTGTGCGTCGAAAAGCATCGAATGAGAATTTATTACATTACCTTGATGATTTTCTAGATGGGGGCAGACGTGATACTACCGAATGTCAGCATCTGATGTCTTCATTTGTTAAGTGCATGGCAAATTTGGGGGTCCCATTGGCAGACGAGAAAACAGAGGGTCCAGTAACTGATCTTTGTTTTCTGAGTTTAGAGTTTGATTCAGACGAATTAGTTGTACGCATGCCTCTGGAGAAAATTAAGGACATTGTTAAAAAATAGAGTCTGTTGTAGCAAAATCGAGGGTAAAGTTGCGGGAAATGCAGTCGCTCATTGGTATAACGGAATTTCAATGTTTCATGATCGTTTTTGGTGCTGTAATGCAGACGTTGAACTTTTCACGGACAGTGCAGGTGGCAAAGGCTTGGGATTTGGTGTGTATTTTGAGGGCAACTGATGCTATAATGCGTGGCCTGACAGTTGGCACGAGAAGGAGTTAACAAAAGACATCACTCTTTTAGAAATCTTCCCAATGCTGGTGGCCATTAGGTTATGGGGCGCCCAGCTGCAAAGCAAGAAAATTCAATTCAATTGTGATAATCAATCTGTGGTTGCGGTCATAAACACTATGACCTCCAAATTCATGAAATGGTCGTTTTAAGAAGTATTACTCTTGCGTGTTTGGCACATAATATCGTGATTAGAGCTGTGCATCTCCCTGGTACAAAAAAAAAACTTATTATGTGACTCTTTATCTCGTTTACAGATCAGGCGGTTCAAAGAGTTGGCTCCAAGGGCCAATCCAGAACCAGAGCCGGTCCCAGCTCAAATATGGAGCATATTCACCACACAGCAACACAATTAATAGATGCTAGTATTTCATGCAACACGAAAGGCGTCTATCGACGATCAGTTTCTGCCTTGACAAAGTTTCGGCTGGAATGTGAATTGCCTTCTCCCTGGCCCACGCCTACTAATCACATAGTTCTTTTCATAGCCAGATGTTTTGAGCAATATTATGCCTCTTAGACAATTTCTGTATATCTTGCAGGTCTTGTTTTTATCATAAATTACATGGTTGGTCAGACCCATGTAGCGTATTTGTAGTTAGGAAGATGTTAGAGGGTTGTCGTCGGTCATACAAAAGGCCCTTCACCAGGGCCCCAATCACGCAGTCCATATTGTCGAAGATACACACCGCTTTGGGCAGTGATTGTTATTCGCATTTTGAGACAACTTTATTTAGGGCAGCGTATGTCTTGGCTTATTTTGGTTTATTTAGAGTAAGCGAGCTTGCGTTATCGGGTACGTCGCCAGATCCACTTCGCAGGAGCGATCTCGTATTCGAAGGCGACAACAGAGCCTTATTGGTTACGGTCAGGGCATGCAAAACTAGCAAGACACCTTTGACCACGAGGATCCCGAAGGAGCGGGCCAACCTTGTCCAGTAAAGTCGATGCTGGATTATATTTCGGTACGCCCATGTGGTGATGGTTTCTTGTTCCTCTATCAGAACGGGCGGCCAATAACTAGGGCTCAATTTTCAGGGGCCTCACCAAAACCATCACGAAAGTGCATTTATCGTATGCTAATTTCAAATCGCATAGTTTCCGCATAGCTCGAGCCACACAGTTAGCGTTGGATGGTGTTCCCGATAGTGAGATACAACGGATGGGGAGGTGGACTTCCGACTCTTATAAAACATATATCCGTACAGCGAACTTACCTAATTAAATGATGTTCTTACAGATATTTGGATAATTGGTGACTCACTAGTGACTCGCGCGGGTCAGCCCCATAGTGGGTCAGGTGGACGCTGCCTGAAGGTCGATGGCTTTAATATACAGTGGCTGGGGTTCCCTGGGGTGCAATGGAAAGATTTGTTGCCGAAATTTCAACTTAAGACCATGTCAAGCAAGGCACCGCGCATTATTGTGATCAATTTGGGCGGCAATGATCTGTCATCTATAGAGCTAGGTGAATTTAAAGCGCATGTCTTTTCAGAATAAAATATATACGTAGCGTTTTCACTACTGCATTATTAGCTTGGTTTGATATCCTCCCAAGGTTGCAATGGAGGGGGTGGATGATGCCTCTGAGATGCCAATGGATTTAAAGAGAAAACGTGCAAATCGTACGGGTCGACAGGCTGTTTGTAGCAGTCATAGTGGTCGGATAGTTGTCTCTACTATTGATCGCAGAACGCCTGGTTTCTACTCTTCTGACGGTGTCCACCTGTCCCAAGTTGGTTGTCAGATGTATCTTGTCACATTGCAGGCAGTTTTAATCAAGTTCCTCAATGATCCTTCTGCAGTCAAATATGTTGAAATTTAGATTAGAACTTTGGGGGACAAATTTGTTTAGAAGTGCTCCCACAAATTTGCTGTGGCGGAAAATTCCAGGCGGCATGCTTCTGACTTGTGTTGCCATTCATATGATGGTCTAACTATGGATAAACCAACAAGATCAATCATTCTAGTAATTTATTTAAGGATTTATCTCCCTTGACCATGGAGTTGAACCTGGGCTGGGAGGATGGATCGTGCAGGTTATTGGCGGAATATATCCATTAAAAGCTGTTGGTTACAATTGCAAAAACTGGAATGTAATTAGGGGCCAGGGTTAAGCGCGAATAGTTTAACACTAGGTTTCTCCCGTATATCCCCTTATTTTTGGTTATTAGGAATTTGCGGAATTTAAAGCTTGCGGAAATTGTGAAGGATATGGATAAAGGATATAATTACGCAAAACCTTATCATAACCACAGCATTAAGCATTAGTTTTTATTTGGTTAACACATGTCGTTGGCGTGCCGCTTGGGGTCTTTCCTCCTATTCTCTGACTACGGCATAACCTAACAGAGTAACATTGTGATGAAATATCTCCACATTATAATTTCTATATTTTTTTTTCCTTTGTATCGATTTACTATTGTTATATGCAATGCAAACATAATATGTTTGTAATAGAATGTGCCATGCCAGTATTATAAACATTGCAGTATTTTTGTATAATGTCTATAAAATATAAATGTCTTGTAAATTAATTGTTTTAATGGAAAATGTGAATAAATATATGTCTAGTTAACTTGTGTTATATCTCATGTCGTAAAATAATGGCGATTCGCATGGGAACATTCGCCATTTTCATTATCGGGGACCAATCGGTTGATTCGAACCATTGGATTGCGAATGCGGTTACGAGTTTCCTCCCTTTTACTTCCGGTTTCAGAATTTCCTAGATTTACTTTCGTTCTCTCACAAAAACCCACCCACCGCACCCAGTTGTATATATTATATTATTCCATATGTTTGTGAAAATAATGCTTGTTAGCCCATTTTAATGTTCTTTTAGGTAATTGTTGGAAATGATGCTGCATAATCCATTGTTATGTAGTTATTGAAAATGATGCTGTGTAGCCCATACTATGGTTTGCATTCTGGTATTGCACTTCTGTATACTGCGCGAATTTTTTGTGTATTTTCAGTGGTTGTCACTATCATATCAAACTGGACATGGCACAACGCGGACATGCACGGGCAATTGATCGCACGGCACAGTGTTGCCTTTGGCGCACGCGGGGGCCTTGTACTGGGCACTGTCGTCTTTACCGTCAATGTCGTGTGTGTGTGCATCTGACGCTTGAGGATATAATCAATTTATCTACAGTCAATCATAATGAACTATAAAACAGTTGTTTGGATATTCAGGGGCCTATGTTGCACATACAGAGGAGACTGTTTTTGAACGGGGGCCCTTCAGGGCCACGTTCATAGTAGGCACATCAGGATCGTTACTACAAATGATTACACGGTGAAGCGGTCGAAATAATCCTCTCATTGCATGATTTAATACACATGACATCTATAAACTTCAACAAATCTAAATTGAACTCGTACATTTTGCATATCCCTGAAAATGCAGCTTAAAAATCACAAAATGACGACAATTTATTTATACGCAACTGCTCGAAAACAGCGAAAAACTAAATGTATTGTTACAGGTGTGAGTCGGTATAACAAATAGTTACCATAATTGATTAATCGATTCCAAACAATTCTAAAATTTCCTTAAAAATGAAAGGATATTTAAACGCTATTTTACTGATCAATAAACAAATGAACGAAGTGAATGCTTTATTGAAACCGTATATCGATAAAGTATATGATACAGATTACTCCGCTTGTATTTAGCAAAGATTCTAGACATTTCACTTTTCGATCGTCGCCATTTTGTAAGCGCCCTGCCTAAGAGTGTCTCATGGACTTCAGCTGGAATAAATGTGTATTGTAAGTATTTTATAATCAGATTGTTACACATGAACGGCTCTACGTGTGCGTGGCATGACAGTTATTGAAATTGCTTCATTATTTACACTGTATATTTACCTGTCAATGTGCGTTGTTTATGTACGTGACCTTCATTAATTGAGAGGCCTAAATCATGAACCTGCGTGTTTATTCTGTTATTTAATTTGTTTAGATTAGGATGTGAATTTGTGTAATTCATCTAGCTAATTTTGATGACGTATATCATGCTTTTCGTTAATTTATGCTTTCGTGCCGTTCGTGGCTCACACAGTTTCGTGCCCTTAGGTGACCTACTACGTAGTTGTAGGAATGTACTGTAGTGATACCAAGTCGATTGTAGTAATCTCACCTTATGAATCTCATGAATATTAATTTTCCACGGAAGGCGACCCAATGCTGATACCGGTTTTATACACCCTTTAAAACACATATATCAACATTTGCGGAGAACCATGTGGCTATTTATAGTTAAAATTAGATGATGAAACATTCTTGGATCCAGTCAGAGTTCACTGAATACAAACTGAATACATGGTTTTTCTAAATGAAAAACGAAAGTGAAAATTTGTTAAACGTTTTTTCATGTTTTAAGGCAAGTACAAAGGATTATTTGGTTTGTTTTTAAGCATGGGAGGGGTCTCTCATAGTCTTTTATCTAACGTTCTTAGACCATTTATAGACTTTGCAAAAATGTAAACAAAATCAAAAATGGCTGTCGCGAAGTGAAACTACAGTTTTCACATAGTCAGATGTTTGATGATTAATGCATGAAACAGTTGCTGACAGCTTCAAACTGAAAGTAAACCTTGTGTAAATAGGTGTAAACATTAAGAATGAGTACATTTTATGTCTATTCTTTAAATATTCGTAAAAAAAAACAACAGCATGTTTTTCACAAAGTTTGTGTTCGTCCCCAGTTTCGTACCGTTTCGTTCTCAAATATGTTTACAGTATGTAATAAAGACGTGTTTATATAAAATAAAGCCCAAGAAAAATGCCAGATTTAGGTTACATCAGTAGTTTTCTGACTGAAACGTGATATTGGGTTCATCTTCAAGTGTTGGTTTCATCGCACCTGTCATGAGCAGCTTTTGGTCGTGGAGGAACACTTAAAAGTTGAACCCATCAATTTAAACTGGTATGCCAGAGATGTGTTAATTGAGTATGTTGTATAGGCTATAAGGGTGTCAATGATTGTATGTTTGGGTAGGTGTTGTTGATTTATTTATTTTCCTTTCTTATTATTTGAAACAGAACCGGGAGGAACAGAACCAGCCAGACAGCCCGCCGCCGAGCTGCCCACCCGGCCGAGCTGTACTTGGTGTATGCCAACATGCTGTCATGATGTAATTTGTTAGTACTTCAAGATCATATAATGGAAAATTGCATCCAAACTGAAGTATAAAGTGAGTAAGTTTGGATCATATAAGCCCATTGATACTGTTTGTTCCATTCCTTAATGAATTTATTTCATGTTGTTTGTCGATCATTTCTGGTGCGGCTTTGATAATAATATTATTTTCTAATGAAACTGCTGACTTTTATTAGTCTTTGGTCTGTATTGTGCGTCTATTCGCACATTTTGTTTGCTCTTTTGAGCAAACATTACATTAATTTAAAATTCTATAAGCAATTAAACAAAACTTAGTGCACATTTGATGCAGAATGATGTTTTATTTAGTGTGCATATGATTTTCAGCTTATGGACAAGAAAACATCTACTTCAACAATCACAGCAACACAATGAGATCCCTATTTTAAGGAAATAATGCCACCTTTCATTAATTCATTCTATCAATCATTCTCATATATTCATTTATTTATTCAGTTTATACATTGAAAAACTTGACATTTCTCAAGGCAAAAGAAATAAAAAGTGAGCCGCTTTCATAAAGATTAGAGCCTTTTCCCTTCATGCATTATAAAAACAACCTTAATACATTATACATGTCTTAAAACCCTAATGTATTGTTTATTTCAATAGCCAGCCTGGTTGCTGTAGCCACAGGGGAATTTTCAAGGACAAGAACCAGTGCTGGTAAAAATGTGGTCTCATGTGGTTTTCCATACCGGCTCTCAGCAAGGATTTCAGAGAAAGGAATACCGTCTCCAAGTAAGAAGAAATTCTAAGCATGTCTGGGTTTAATGCTTTCAAAATGCATCTGGGTACTCAATAAGATGAGATTAACCTTTGAATTGTTAAAAACTGATAGCAAAATGTCCAAAAGACTATATATTTCATAAAATTTGTCCTAAAAATCTTTCAATTCATGAGCTTTTCTGCATATTTATCACATTTATGACCACATAAAAGGTTGTGTATGCCTCAAATGAGTGTTTACAGCCCTTTTTCAAACTTTAACAGTATTGGCAGATAGTTTTATATAAGTGTAAAACATTGCTTTTGTGTCTTGCTTGATGTACTAATAAGCTCCAGTTAGCTGCGCCTTTTTCCTCCCGGCAGTAGTCCTGCAATCTGAATCCAGGAGATGCAGCTCTGAATCCAATATTTCAGAAGAATGAAGATGTAAGTCAACTCTGTAGAACTTGTTTGTGTGTAAAGATCAAATGAGTGAGATTTATAGCAAATCAGGTGTAAATAAGCAACTTCTAGACATTGGTGAAGTGCTGTACTCTGAATTTAATGCCAAATCTAGCCTTCAAAATAGATACTTAAAGTAAAAAAAAATGGGCATATTAATGCTATCTCTGCATTTTCTACATCATGTAGCCACCTCATACATGAAAACACTAGCAGTTGTCATGAATCTTTCAGTTTTGGTTTTCTTGCCATTTCTTTGGTTGCGCCATTTGTCCCGGAAGCAAACAATTTGGCATTAAGTGGTGTTTAGACTGTCTATAAACACATTATAACTAAATTTCTTTTGTTAAACTGAACAGTTCTGTTACCTTTGTATATAACTATAATAAGTGGATAAGAAAAGCAAAATTTTGACAAGTTGAAGCATTTCAGTTTGGCTCTATGTCATTTTTAGCTCTACTGGCCAAATGGCCAGAAGAGCTTATGCGATGGTAATTTGTACGTAGTATGTGCGTCCGTGCATCTGTAAACAATTCATGTTAAAACGAGCCTTCAGTTTTGATTGTATCTTGATGAAACCTGTACAGTATCTACATATCCATTAGAGCTCGGTTCCTTTCGAAAACCATCCAGATCCGACCATGCATGCCTAGATTATGGGCCTTGATAGTATAAAAAAAATCAGTTTGTCAGTAAACAAATGCTCGATAATACGATACAGCCTTCAGTTTTGATTGTATCTTGATGAAACTTGTACAGTATCTACATATCCATAAGAGCTCGGTTCCTATCGAAAACCAGCCAGATCCGCCCATGCATGCCTAGATTATGGGCCTTGATAATATAAAAAAATCAGCGTGTCGGTAAACAATTGCTCGTTAACACGATACAGCCTTCAGTTTTGATTGTATCTCGATGAAACTTGTACAGTATCTACATATCCATATGAGCTCGGTTCCTTTCGAAAACCAGATCCGCCCATGCATGCCTAGATTATGGGCCTTGATAGTATAAAAAAAATCAGTGTGTCAGTAAACAATTGCTCTTTAACACGATACAGCCTTCAGTTTTGATTGTATCTCAATGAAACTTGTACAGTATCTACATATGCATAAGAGCTCGGTTCCTTTTGGAAACCAGGTACATCCGCCCATGCATGCCTAGATTATGGGCCTTGATAGTTAAAAAAATCAGTATATATGTCAGTAAACAATTGCTCGTTAACACGATACAGTCTTCAGTTTTGATTGTATCTTGATGAAACTTGTACAGTATTTGGATATCCATTAGAGCTGGGTTCCTTTCGAAAACCAGCTAGATCTGCCCATGCATGCCTAGATTATGGGCCTTGAAATGATTAGATTATGGGCCTTGATAGTATAAAAAAATGCTATTGTGTAATAAATGCTTGCGAACATGATACAGTCTTCAGTTTTGAGTATTGAGATTCCCATAAGGGGTTGGTTCTTTTCGAAAACAGTGATGTTGACCACACAAACCCAGCCAGTAGAGCATAGGCCCTTTGGGCCTCATATTTATATAAAACTCTAAGCGCAAAAGAAGTGCAAAAACCTTATTTTGCTTAGAAAAAATCTTAAAAGAGCAGGCAGGCCATTTTTGTGGTGCTGTTCTATAGACACCATTGAAAGCTACAAGGAAAACTTTACTTGGTCAAATTATTCCAATGCATAAGGAAATAATGGCTCTTCAAAGGTTTGCAGCTTACCATTTGAGGGAAATGGCTGTTTCTGCTTTTTATGAAAATACCACAGGTGCTAATATTTGTCTCATTCATTTATTGTTTAATATATCATTTCCAAACTTTCAGTATGTGTTGCATATAGCCTGAAGATGAACTATAGGAGTTTTGAAGTCTGTTTCTGAAAATATGTTGCTTAAATAGGCTCAAGACCACAGTTATCTGTCATATATGTATTGTTAGGGTTTGGTATATTTTTTATCAACATTAAATGTGACATGTTGCATGTAATTCAGATACCAACAGGTCAGGTTTTATTTACTATTTATTTTCATACAATGCTTTACATTGCATTGCATTTCTTTTCATCATACTTTAAATGCATGCATTTTTCAGAAATGAATCAGTTCCCACCATTTCACCTTCAAATGACGTCTCTTGTTCATCTAGACCTGTTTGTGTGTGCATATAAAATGAACAACTACTTAGAAATTTCAGCACACATAAAATAAAAAAGAAGTTCCAAAAAATTGTGTTGTAGTCACTTCCTAATTCTATCGTGCAATGAATATTAATGACTATGTATGTGGTACATGTACTTTCAGAAAACTGAAGCCTTCAGGAAGTCAACGCCACCATGGTATTGATTTACTCAGCTCTGATGTACTCAGCTGTGATGTAACATGCCTTCAAGCCACTATCCGAAGAACATTCAGACGTTCTAAATGGACCATTGCCCTGTTGCCATGGAAATCATTATGAGGAGGAGCACACAAACTGTCACTTGTTTTGAATACGAGATGTACCACAAACTGACCATAAACTTTTCGGATGCTCTGTTTATTTCATCAGCCAATTTCGATGTATATTTTACTGAATAATGACAAACAATCTTTATTAACGATGCTCAGCTCTTACTCATAAGCATCTCTTACTCATTCGTATTCCACAACTAAACATGCTTGCAATTACACTGTGCCATCTATCATACTATAGCAATGCTGCAATGACCACATTTTTTGTACCAGTTGTTGCTTTATACTGAAACTTTTATTGAAAATGGTGCATAAACACTGATAACACATAAATATTTCATTCATACATTTGTACATGTTCTTTCAGTGTATATGTTGATAATGTTAATACATATTTCATGTGCATTTACACATGTGTTTATTGCCAACCTCATCAAAACATGCATAGTTTGCTCACATACATATTTCCAACACAACATTTACTGAATGTATTACTACTTTACGTTGATTTTGATATGTAAATAAAACATTGTACTACTCGTTTGTACAACAACTTTTCATTTGCTATGTTGTTTGTTTCCATGTTCTGTCTGCATGCAGATGGTATTTTCATATCAATTTTTAGCTAAACTATTCGTAGAATATGGAGAGCTATACTACTCACCCAAGCGTCGGCGTCAGCTCACACCTTGGTTAAGGTTTTGCTTGCAAACACATACGTTAATATCACAGTTACTCTTGAGGTATCGCATTTAGACTTAATACAATGGTACTCAACCATCCAACCTACTTAATTAACCAAGTAAGATAACTCTACTTTGCATTTAATGAAATTATAGGCTTTTATTATTTGACTTAGAAATTCTGGTTAAGGTTTTGCGTGCAAGCACACATAGGTAAATATCTCATTAAGTACTTGAGGTATTGCATTGAGACTTGATACAATGGTACTCAACAATCCAACCTACAGAATTAATAAAGTAATAACTCTGTTTGCATTTAATCCAAATAATAGGACTTTATTATTCGACTTAGAAATTCTTGTTAAGGTTTTGCGTGCAAGCACACATAGGTTAACTTCTCATTAAGTACTTGAGGTATTGCATTGAGACTTGATACAATGGTACTCAACCATCCAACCTATAAATTAACCAAGTAAGGTAACTTGACTTTGCATTTACTGCAAATGATAGGCCTTTATTATTCGACTTAGATATTCTGATTAAGGTTTTGTGTGCAAGCACACATTATATAAATATCAACGCAACTACTTCATGTATTGCATTAGACTCATACAATTGTTCAACCATCAAACTTCCCCATGTAAGATAGCTCTAGTTTCATTTAATGCAAATAATTGCCCTTTATTATTCGACATAGAAATTTTGGTTAAGGTTTTGCGTGTAAGCACACATAGGTAAATTTCCCAGCAACTACTCGATGTATTGCATTGAGACTTTATAGAATGGTATTCAACCACTCAATGTAATTGAATAACCAAGATATATAACTGTATTTTGCAAATAATTGCCCTTTATTATTAGACTTAAACATTCTGGTTGAAATTTTCCATGTAACCACATTTATGTTAATATCTCACCACATGAATTGCATTGAAATCTTATCTAACAGTAATCCATGCATGTTTCGCCAAAACTTTTCAATCCTTACACTGAAAAGCGGCGGAATAGTCGAGCCCGCTGTCTCTGCGACAGCTCTTGTTCAACATTAACGTGATGTTCTTTTCCATTGTGAAACTTATCCCTTGGGAACAATTTAACATCTTTTAGCATACATGCCTAGATGAGTTTCAAAAATGACCATATTATGCATACTTACTGCATGAAAATATACAATGACATACATTTCATATCAACTTGTGTATCTGTATTTCCCTTACAACTACTTCGAAATAACAAACGCCCCAACCCTAAAATGTTCAAAAGTATTCTAAATACATTATTTTTATCTTACATTGTATATATATGTTCTATATGTATATATCACGCCTCAACTTCCCTGTGTGCTCCTATCAATTTGTTTCTGAAATTCCTGTCATCATTTAAATAAATTGCTTACTCTCTCGGGGGCACCGTTCCTCAGCGCTTTCAGCGCTTTGATTAACAACGTCACAATGCATGGCGGAAAATTCTAGGCGGCATGCTTCTGACTTGTGTTGCCATTCATTTGATGGTCTTAACTATGGATAAACCTAGCAAGATCAATCATTCTAGTAATTTATTTAAGGATTTATCTTCCTTGACCATGGAGTTGAACCTAGGTTGGGAGGATGGATCGTGCAGGTTATTATTCATAATTAAATATAAATGGCATTTCCTCAGATACTAAGATGTTCCTTTAAGGACACATCAGTAACAATTATCACTTCTAAGGTTTGACAGGATCTAAATAATCATTGAATGATCTTTCAGTAATTGACATATTGTGTCAGTATTTAATTTGCTTGGAGACAAATATTTTCAATTTTGATTGTTCTGACAAGTACATTCATCACCTGTCATTTGTTTAACAAACTCTGTATCACATTTTTAGGAGTATATAATCACATACATGTTTTTATTTAGAAAGTAAAGATTTAGTAATCGAAAACGTAAAAACTTTGTGTAACTGTGAAAGACATTATACTCTGTTTCCCTCTGTGTAAAACTTTGTGCTTAACTTTGTGTGCATTTTAAACTGTGTGAACATTCTAAGTGACTCAATTTAATTGAACGAGCTAATAATTAGACTTCTATTTTTAGGTTAAACTATTCATAATACTCTGTTGTTTGTTACTGGAATAAAATGAAAACAAATTGGCGCTGCACGTTTCTTTTTGTCGGAGTAACATTATGTGGCAGACATACGCAATGTCTTGTTGCGGGTGCGAGGTACACAATGCCGCGCCCCCAAACTGTCGCATAAAATATATATAGACAATGGCTTATATAAAAGTACTTATAAAATTATCCATTTGTTCTTTCAGTTCTACATTGGCATTCTTGAAGAGAATCATCGATCCATTCCTGGTGTAATCAGCATCCTCGACAAACTGCACGCAAACCTACCCACAGATGGACACAAACTATTTAAGATCGTCACATAGGGTGATGGCTTATCCTGAGAGAGGCATGTGGACGCTCAGAACGCCCGTGCGAATGCACGAAGCCCGCGGGATCGTCTAATGAGGCAAAAGCCATCGCCGCAGGAATTCCATAAGCGGATGCTTCTCCTTCAGGTAAGTGTATTAATCTTGATTAGAAAAGAACCTGTTAAAAATGTTTATCCGGTCGTATTTTCAACCAAGTCCCTAGAATTACGTAAGAGACTTTGTAAAGAGTCAGAACTTGCTAAAGTTGCATCAAAATGAGTTTATAGAAACTACGCCCTGGTGCATTATGATTTGTCTAATGGCATACTATTCATGAAAGAAAGCTACTTGTCTTCATCCGCTTGTATTCCGCTCTGCTTTTAGGACACGATAGACCAGATGTTCCGAAAAGCAGTTCATTTAAGGAATGGAAGTTGAGATGTAAATATAAGAGTTTGGCTGCATAAATGGTGAAGACCTAATCAACCTGAACTAAACTACAATTTGAGTGTTCAAAACAATTTATTGGCCAATAAAATAACAAATTAAAAGCCTTCAGGTAATGATTAAAAGCGATATTTACACAAAGCAGAAATATGAAACAAAGTAAACAGAATGACGTCACGCAATACAGTAGTCTTTGAACTTTGTCACACAATTCAAGTTGTAAGTACTTTAAACGCTTGTAGAAATTGAATTCTTAGCTAGGACAGACGTCATTATTGTAACGTTGATTCCTTTGTTTATTTTTTTGGCGGGTTGTTCTTTTTTCAGCATTGTTCTCTATAGCCATCATTTAGGGATATATTTGCTGAAGACATCTTGCCCTGCACAGTTTACTGGAATGATAACCAAAATAGTGAAACAAAAACAAGGTCATTAACCCGTCAAAAATGTCAAATGCATAAAAGAATGTGTGTGGGTTTTTTATTTTCGCGGTTAACTTTCGTTTTTTTATAAGCATGGAAACCAATACCGAAATAACAAGTTCGACGTGAAATGAACATAATAGAAAAATGATCATTTAAAACATAAAGGGTTGATTGTTCAGAATATTGTTAACTTTATCGTTGTTAACTTTCAAATCGTAACTTCTCTATAAGTTTATAGTCTGCTGTATTTCAAACATGTTTGAGACAACTGTTTACGCTTCACTTGTGTATAATCATACATGTGAGCATTCATCAAATAGTTCCCGTCTGTAAGTTAGCAACTATGCCGTGTATCACGTTGTTAACATTAACAACGTTCTTAACAATCGACCCAATATTTAAATAATTCCCAAATGTATGTCTGAAAAAGAATCGTTTATTTCTGTGATATATAATACTCGTACATTCACCTGAACACGAACAGTTTCATAACACGAGTGGCATAATCACGAGTGAAATATTAACATTGTATGTCTAAAAGGTGAACTATATTGCGCTCTTACACTTAAAACACACATATACGTATATTGCACATTACTATATTCTCATTTAAGGACAGTGTAAGTTGAATAGATGGAATACCTGTTTTTCCGAATGAGAAATACCACTTCAAATCCGGCAAACCAAACTTCATTCCTGTTGGGCAAACATCTCTCACCATCTTGTCAAAAGGGAGGTTATTCAAGAACTCCCTATCTCCGGGAATCAAAGACTTGTTTTGCTGGATAATGAACAGTCCCAGGAAGGTATCACCAACGGCACACTTTTTGAGCTTTGGACCGTACGGTTTCCTGCATTGCATGAACCAAACATAGTCCGTTGGACAGGAAGAGAAATAGACATCGGTTGTAGCTATGAAAAGAAGACATAACTAGTTAAATTAATTCATTTAAGGAATAAAATATATGAACGTGAACACGTCATTCTTACTGATATTATTTCAGTACATCTCCAAATGTATTCATTGTGTTTAAGTTGAATGTGACACATATGTGACTCAATGAAGAGTACATATGGTAGACGAATCACCCTATTTGGGCACATGTTGTACATATTTGTAATGCTCCATTAGAATTTTGAATATTGATTTTTTTTTATTTGCATATAAAATGCAAATCTCCTACAAGGAGGAAATAAAGATATTGATTGAATTGAATTGAATTGAATTGTGATAAAACATATAATTTCTTAAATAAAAATTACTTGAATTGCCAATGCGGAATCGAGCCTCCGCAGTATCAGTCGACGTCTCTGTATAAAGATACTTGCTATACGTGTTACACCTTGGAACTGTCCTGCAAAGCCATGTGGTATATGTTTATAAACCCTGATACAATATTTACTGGATATGCACATAATTATGATAAATAAATCATTTTTTCTCTAGCCAGAGTGAAATGATCAAATGTCATCATTTCACACCAGCCAGAGTGATGAAGTTATCATTCTATATTGTTTAACACTCTCTTACACATATGCTTAAAATTATGGTATATTGACGTCATAGGGTTTGGGCGTCTTGTTCTATCTAACCTACTTAATATATTATTACGAAGTCTATGTAGCTTAATATTATTTTGCACATTATGTAAAAAATATATAAAATCAATATAACCTTCTGCTTGATAGTTTATGTAAAATGTCTACGTATATTTGATGGCCCTCGAAATGTTCAACAAACACATATTAATGTTTATTTTGCGTTCAAAAGTGATAAACATGAACGAAATGAAACGATCAACTGCAGCTGTGAAATGTGTGAAATCCAAAATAATCACAAGCCACAGTTTACTGACGCTCAAACAAAAAAAAGAAGTCAAAGGAATTAAATCGTGTTTGTCGGAGTAGCCAGCAATATATGAAATTGGACAAAACTGAAAAGAAACAAATTTGCATAACAATGATAATTTGCGCTATCTACCACAGCCCATTGTATAAAACTGGTTAAGTCTTTGGCTAGGTTAGAATTGGCCAAAATATTTATTGATTGGTCAATATTTATCCGAAAATTAGTATTAACCAATGAAATCATTTCGATTATCAAACAAGCTTGTGGACATCTTATCCAAGTTTTATACAATTGACTGCAGAACATACCCTACTGAATCCCCAACTGAGGCTAATCTGTATACAGTGTCGCTCTCTCTGGTGATGAGTGAGAAATAATTCACGTCCGGAAGGTATTTGGTCTCAAAATTCATGGCGTAGTAAAGCTCGCCCATGAGATTGTTAACGATCTGATAAAAAATGAACAAACAGATAGCAGATGCATATTAAGGTCCTCCAAAGGAGACGAACAAATTTTAATGACATATTTAATATATTTAACTCATTTGACTTTAATGATCAATTTGTGCGATAATAAACAAGCGTTAATAAATGCGGTTTACAAGAAATAGCGACGTCATACATCATAAAACATCATTTTTTAACTTAAATATGAAAATCTGCGATTTGATTCGTTTTGTCAGCAGTCTTATTTGACTGGTTTCCATGCATTTCGCATAAATTGGCTCGTTCCTGGACCAAAAAAACAGGTGTCAAAACGTTCTATCTGTGAGAGTGAAGCTTTAAGATGACATTGTTGGTAATAAATTATGTTGTGGCTTATTTGTTTTTTCAAAATTTAGAATAAAGCTAAGACCACTGATTATAATCGCAGTAAAGATGGCCTTAAAGCTGCACCACCAACACAGATTGACCATTTTAACAACCTTTTTATTTTTTGTCTTGGAATAAAACAATTTTTTGCGTCAATATCTTCAAACCAATGATGTATGATTGCTGACAAAAAAATAGATCGTAGATTTTTATATTTGATTCGAAAATTAATGTTTTATGGTTTAAACCGTTACTAACGGTTTAAGAAAAATGCATAAAACATCATTTATTTAAACTTAAATATAAAAATCTGCGATCTGATCTTTTGTCAGCATTCTTATATATTTCGTGTCCATGGATTTTCGCAAAATTTGGCTCGTTCCATGACAAAAAAATAAAAGGTCGTCAAAGCGTTAAATCTGTCAGAGTGCAGCTTTAAGATAAAAGATTTTCACTTTCTATTACGGTATTTATAATACAGAGACATACCATGGAGTTAAATGTTGATAGATCCAGTCCTTGTGGGATCTTGAGATCTGAGACACCACGCTTAGCAGAACAGTCCGCTTGCGTTTCTGGATATCCCCACAAAACCATTACCGCTGCGGCGATGACGCCCAGGCTTACATATGCTGACGTCATATTAACCTACATAATAAAACATGTTCAAGTTCAAGTAAGATAATATGAAGTTACATTTTAATGATTAAGAATGGGCGAGGTGTGCGTAACGATCGAGTCCTTCTTCAACATTAAAATGTTACTTTAGGTCAGCTAGGCATTTTAGAATACTGCCTCTTTGGCTGACACATCGTCAAAGCAAAATATGACGTAAGGAGTGTGTACCGAATGGCACTGGGCAGACCTTTAAACACCTGCGAACGAAGAAATTCTGAATGATTAAGCCTAGTACTTAATGATTGCCTATCTGCAATGTTTATATTGGCTGAAAATGTAGGTTGTATTCTAAAGGTCGTAAGTCTTAGTGTTTTTTTGTTTATATACGGTAGGTTGAGAAACACTATCTGTGATGTACCTTGCTTTCTACAGTTTGGCAATGACTTTAAAAATGAAATATCCAATATTTTAAGAATGGACAGTTTTTGTTTAAGTATTGGACAGTAAAAAAGAACAACGTTAGATAATACGATAACCTACATAGCGTGCAAAAAGAACACTGCATGTCGTCATAGAAATGCGTTTAATATATGGATACAAAACGAACAATATGGTGCAAGGGTGACGCTTTAAAGGGACTGTAAACCAGATTGGCACCAACAAAGTTTTTTTCTGTAACGAATCTCAGGACAATTATATAATAGAATGTGTTACGCCTTGATATCATTATCGTAAAAAAAAGTACCAAAATGTAAAAAAGAATGTGGCGGAGACCGGGTTCGAACCCGTGTCGCCAAAATTGCAGCCCAGCGTCGTATCCACTGAGCTACGACTATTTACTCTATTTTGATGACATAATTAAGCTATACCCCTAACCCGGTAATATCACGTGATAACACCGACTAGCCAATCACACATAAGGAATGAATTCTACCAGTAATCTTACGTTTGTGCCAACGGGGAAAGTAATCGACCACATATTGCTTGAGTCACCATGTGTTACTTTGTACTAACTTTATAATTGAAGACAGTGCAAACATTATGACATCAGACCACTTGCCACTAGTCTGCAGTCTGAGTATGACTCCTATTCGAAAACCGGATCCACCACTACGTGTCAACGTTGCTTGGAATAAATGTACTATTGAAAATTATCATAGCTATCAACATATGTTACAAAATGAACTGAACTGTATACTCATAGTTGAAAGTACAAAATGCTGTCCAGACTTTCTTAACGAATTAATAACTAATGCAATACACCGTGCAGCTAGTATTCTTCCAGTAAGCAAATATAATAAAAGGGCGAAACCCTACTGGTGTGAAGAAGTAAAAGCCGTCCACACAAAGGCGCGGCATCTACGCCGATTATGGATCAATGAGGGTAGACCGAGAGGCTATATCAACGATTCATTTTGCGGATACAAAGTCGCTAAAGGGGAATTTAGACGAGTTCAGCGCTGTAAACAAAACGAATTTGAAAACAAAGCTATCGATGACCTGAACATTGCTGCAGAGCTAGACTACCAACTATTTTGGCAGGCTGCAGAGCTAGACTACCAACTATTTTGGAAACTACTCCGAAAACGAAGCGGTAAAAAACCATTTATGTGTAACGAATTATCTGTTGATAACAAAAAATACGCA